>NC_068362.1:36035369-36100369 GCF_020536995.1 Dreissena polymorpha | reverse complement strand
TGAACTAAAGTATAGGTTATTTGATTAGTGTATTTCATACATCCAATTATCCATCCCGAGATTGATTTTAACCTCAAACGTAGATCACTTTACTGATAAAACGTGTTCAGTTACACCATTTACTTATACAGTCGAAACCCAATTTCTCGAATTCGCGGGGAGCTATCCGGAATTCGAGCCGTCCAATTCGAATATGATATTGATACTAACATAGACATGCAACAAATGTGCATCTCCAGATGAAGTGTAGTAATACTTTCTAAACTCCGTATTACTTCTGCATTTGAATTAATAATAACCACATATAATATACTTAATATATTGATTTTTATCCTACAGCTAAATGATTTTATATAAAAAACGACTCATTGGATAAAGATAAGGTTTATCCCACACCTTACGTTTATCCAACGGCTGTACATGTATATAGGGACGTCTGTGATGGGCCTTTCACCTCAGGTTAAAAGTAAAGCGCAGTGAAGACATGTAGACGATTTACTTTGTTAAAATATATCACGATATTTAATGAGCATTTTATTGACCAAATTTAAAACTGAAAATGTATCATTTCATGTTACTTTATTAAATTGCTATAAATTACAATAATCATAACGATAAAATAAATAAATACAAATAAATCAAAATTGAATGTGTAATTTTCAAATCAATATACCGTATATAAATAAAAGCCGTAATTTATCAATCCAAAAGAAACGTTTCTTATGAATTCTTTTAGCTAAAATAAAAATCCTGCACCAAACGGGGATTTAAACTAGTGTCTCCCGCTTGATAGCCAGACACGCCTACCGCGACGCTACGAAGCTTACACAATTCCTCGTATGTTAGAAAAGAGCTTATTTATTACACAGCAATACCTTATTTTTTAACTATACAGCTGACGAAATCACTTGATTGCGTCATTCATGTCGGACGCTAATGTCTGCACTTGGTACTAGTGTGTGTATTCACGATGAATTATTTTAAAAAGAATGTGAATATAAGTCTTGGACTTTTTGGATATTACTCGAATGAGACTGAATTATAGATTTCTTTAAATTTGAATGTTATCAAATAGCGCGATATTTTGTTGAATAATTGACTGATTAAGAAAAGTGTCAGCACATTGTTCTTTTAACTTGACTGTTTTGAAGGAAATCGATGTTGACTAAAAAGGGTAAATTCTTTGATTAATAAGTCGTTCTTTTGTCAGTCGATCAAAGAATGTATATCCACAAAGAATTGTCGTTTACACCAAGGGGTTTGAAATGGAAAAGATTGATAGCGATGAATAAACAAATTTTAATAGGTAAATTTGCCAAGAATTGTATTGGAATTTTCTCGTAATGGAAGCTAACAAAACTAAGAAAACAAACATGGTTGTAACACAATTTTGGTGAGTAGAACAAGAACCAAAAGATTTTTGAGATTTTCATACCGGTTAGTAAAAGTGTTTGAAAGGAAGTGTTGTTTATAGACTAAAGCTAACAATACTTGCGGAGATATATGCTGGATCATGCTTGACGATTGCATTAAAAATGGACGCATTTTTTGTATTTAGCAGTGGTGAATCTAGAATGTTAGTTTGAACAAAATCATGTGTGTTCTAGTTGAGTGTGATATATTTGGAATGCTGATTTAAATTGAATCGAGGCATATAGCGATATTTTGTCTTTTTACTCCGCTTTTGCGTAGACTTTTTTGGGACTATTTCGAGTGGCGTAATCGGGGAACGATCAAAAACAATTTTAATATTACTACGCAAGGTTAAATTTAGTGAATCTATTTTGCTATTGTTTTAAGCAATTAATTACTTTTTTTTGCATCGGGAACAAATTAAAATAATATTGTAGGATAAATAGAATACTATGTTAGTTTGATTGTGAACTTGAATGTCCATCACGTTAACATAGTATTCTGTATGTTCTATTTACATTTTCTTGTATTTTAAAGCATTGTAAACACAAAATTGCTATTTTTCTTAACACAATTATATTTGAACTATTAAGTAGTTCTATAAACTTGAACATATTTGGGCGAGATCTATAGTACTTTGGAATAAATGAATTCCTAACATCGGCATAGTAGGTAAATTTAATAACAAAGTGATAATAATTCTCGATATTATTTAGTTTGCATAAACACATTTGCGTTTATCTATGACAATGTTCTGGTGTCTATCCATTTCAATAAATAATTCGTGAGACGACAAACGTAATTTCGCAATAATGTTCTTATGTTTATTTTTGTTATTTTTAACAATATCAAGACATGCAGATCTTTCGAAAATAGGTTTTAATTCCTTATACAAAATCCTTGAACTAGATGGTGTGACACTTTTATTCCAGTAAGTAATGTATTGATTTAGAAATCTGTTTTTATGAACCGGGATTCATTGGTAAGAGTTCACAAATTCGGGAAATAGCCCTAAATCGTTAAAACCGGTTTGGTTGAGAATGTCCCGTACGTTCGATGACCAATTGTTTGTGTTATTTTTGCGTTCGATTTCTAATCTCCGTGATAGTAAAATGTATTTTAGAATGCAATTACCTGTTTTACTGTATACAATTTCAAACAGTGATTCAGACATATCTGTCTGTATACAAGGGGAATCGACCAACTTCGGTGTAAAGCGATAATGAGGTTTTCCGCTTCCATAAATCCCAAAACCTCACAGTTATGGTTTCGAATTGATGATACGTATGCATTCAATAAATTTAACATGATATTTAACTGGTTAGCTTTTAAAACTTTGCAATACATTATATTTGTTGCGGCTATAAATGATCTACCACTAGACATGACAATTACAAGGCACATACAATAGTTAACAATATTTTTTTCATGGCCGTCATATGTCCATATTTATGTTTTACTAATTGTTCCACCTAATCAGAATACGCTAGATAATAGAGCCGCGTCGTCAGTTAATAATTATAGATATTTCGATATTTAATCGAGTGAAATTCTTGCGTTTTTTCCATTTTGTAAAGTCGAATTCGATGTCGTTAATAAAAAGAGAAAACAATATGGGAGAATTTATCTCCCCATGACATATGCCGAAGTTACTATTAAATATGTCTGATAAGCTATCTATGTGTTTAACCTGTAATTGTACTTCATGGTACATGGATTGAAAAAGTGTCAAGAGTTTACCGTCGATGCCCACATTTATCATCTTACTCCATAATAGACCGCGATGGATGACGTCATATGCCTTCCGGTAGTCAATATAGCAAAACAAAAATTTAGTTTATCTTTATTCTGAAACTGTTTTTCCATCAGGGCATTACGAATAAATATTGACCGTGCTACAGTTTGGTTTAAAGCCGAATTGTGCATTCATTAGAATGTCATTTGTTTCTGCCCATTGTTAAAGACGTTCGTTTAATATGCGTGTAAACAATTTCGGACAACAACTTATCCAAGTAATTCCTGGATAGATATTTGGGTATGATATGTCTCCACGTTTATAAATTGATATTATAACTCCGGATGCCCAGTTGCGGGGGAAAACGCCGCTTTTTGTAAAGTGTGTAGTTGAACAATAATGCTTACGGCCTGACGATGACATAGATTCATTCAGTAAAATAGTAAAATATAATATTTCCCCTCGCTTGAGCTTTATTGTTTTTCAACCGTTTTATTACCCTTATAATTTCTTCTGTCGATAAAGGATTATCGAGTTCGGGGTACGAAGGTTCTGTGTTTAGCCTATAATCAAATTTATGTAAGAAAGTATCGGCGTCAAACGAATTTATATTTACGTCACCTTTGTCCGATTATTTACTAAACTAATCGTGAAATTTGATGAACGGTGTCGTATTTGAGTTATGTGATGTAGTTATACGTTTAAATAATTTCCAATACTCACGGGGTGATTTCCTTCTAAAATTGTTCATATTCTTGATTTAATCAGTATTGTATTTTTATTTGTTTCCTATGTGTAAACGTATACTCTTTTTCGAGGATATCATTTGTTCTCGGGTACGCTCGTTGTTATTTAGATTACACTCGTATATAGCTCTTGTACATTCAGATTTTTTGGTTTTACATTCTTCGTTAAACCACTTTTGTTTATTTCTTATCATAATCTATAAACATTTCACTTTCAAGTTCTATACTGCGTTTAAAATACTTTTCGCCTTTAAAATTTAAGAAGTTCGAAAATTCTCCCACTAGCATATTCAGATCAGAGTTTGAATCAATTTGTGATACTAACATTCGTTCCAGAGTATGTACATCGCACGACAATCACGAAGGAAGTCTCATTTTTTCTCGGGTTTCCATTTAAAATAAACAATCGGATTAATAGTACCAGTTGAAACAGCGTTATTCGTGCGGAGAGCAAATGTCAGCGGCGCGTGATTGGAGAATTCCGTGGCATTATTAACGGTAAAATTTAAAGCAACGCAGTTAATTAATAATCAACTAAGCTTTCACCATTATGTGTATAGCAAGCTATTTTACATATAAATTCGTCGTTATGTAGACGTCCGATAACGGTGCGAATATTAGTCATTCTACATGAATCTAACAGGTAGTCTCCAAATCGATTCGTAATAAGGGCGCAAGTTGAGCGTCACGCTGGGTATGCGGATACTTTGATAACAGATGGCACTTCGATACCAGATAACAACAAACGTCACGCGCGAGAGGTAAGTTCATGAGGTTTTTTTCAAGTTATATCATAAAGATTAGTTTTTTAGACAAGGTGCATGGTCGAGTTTATAAATGGTGCGTCCTTTTCTATTGCAAAAAAAAAATCGGTCGGAAAACAGCATAAACTGGATAAACAGTAAACATTTCAACAAAATAAAACTACTTATGTTGCAAGAAATTGTTTAATATTCCAGCACGTAGAGTAATCACTGTGCTTCAAATACTGAAATTTTGATAGTATTAAATGAAATATAAACACAGATAGAGCATGTTTTAATAGGTGGTATTCATGACGTTGCGGATGCTTTCATTCCCAAGATAGGGCACTTCGGATAACAGAGACTTTCAACAAATTGGGCACTCTGATAACCTAGTTTTATCTTCTACCTGAAATGCATGTATGTATATTATGGCTATTCTTACCAAACATTTTGAAGTACGAATCAATTTACCTTGTCAAGCCCGACACATTGGGAATCTATGCATAACGTAATTGCATACACATGTCAAATATAACCAATGGCGTTGTTCGTTTTCAAAAATCTTATTACTATTAATTAATATTATAAGTGCAGATTTTAAATAAGACTGAAATGCTTATTTCTGAAGTAATATATTTCAATTGACGACCGAAAATAATTGTCTAAATAATAAACTTGTTTTAAGTGTTAAATTGAGATTAAGAGAATTGAAAATACAACGGATCATGTGAATCAACACGACTGAATTCAATTGAACTTACAGCAGGACTCTAGATAAAGGGAGCAAGCGGTCTTAAAGCGGCCAATACACCTCATAAAATCCTTTATAATTGGTGCTCATTAGAATCGCATCATGAATACGATACTAATGCGTAGCCAAAAAATTGAAAAGATATTGAAAAACTCCCTTTATATTAAGCTTTACACTCCCCTTTCCCTTTTATTATCATATTCCAAAGGGATAAGAACATGTTTCGGTAGTTCGTTTTTAATATACGTCAGTACATACATTTTTTATGTATTGCCTGCTTACTATAGCAGTTTATCGCAGCGAATTCTTCATTTCTGATTCACTTAATAGAGTGTGTTATATCTGGAATAAAGTGTCGATTTATCTGGAATCGAAGGGTCATTGTCTTTGAGATGATCGGTAACAGAAGTGTCCTAGAAAATTTGGCATCCGACTTTTAAAACATTTGAATTTCTTCAAAAACGTTATCCAACTAAAATTTAACATGTTGTAACATTAATGGATATATTGATCTTTTATTTCGATTAGTTGGCACGTTCTTGATTTATTTCCAAGTATTTTTATTTTGTTGAAATACGTACTGATCATCGAATTCATGTCGATTATCGATGACATATTATCTCTTTTTTATAATCCACCGTTTGTTTTCACGACTTTATTGCTCCGCAATACGAAGTACTATAACATTAATCGACCAAACAATGTTTCGTGTCTGAAAACCAAATGAACAGAACATAAATGCAAACAAAGCTGAAGAACTCAGCTCTCGCACGTGACTTTTGTTGTTATCTGGTATCGAAGTGCCATCTGGTATCTAAATAACCGCATACCCGCGTGAGCGTGGGATAAGGGTTTGAACATCTGGAACAGTATCAAAATCGGTATCGCTTATATACCTATTATGTTAGATGTAATCGGTTTTATTTCCCTTCTCGAGTTTGTGTATCCAAAATTGATGATAAAATGTCTGAGCTTAGAGGTGGCGATGGCGTTGCCCCTTTCCATAAAAATTTGGCATGTTCATCATATATGAATATGGTATCTGCGTTACTCGTGGGCTCCCATAGAACTGACCTGCCTGGCTTGCCTGTGTTTGTCCTCTTTGATAAGGCACGGGTGATGCTTGAGCATTTTGCGCTATTTGTTCCCTTTGTTTCGTCTGTTCGTGTTTTGTTTTGAACTTGCTTGACCTTTATCCGGCGAATCTTTGGAGGGTTTGCGTTTTCTAGTCATAGTTCATCATTAAAATATTTACTTCAAACACTTTCCATTCATTAGCACACGTTTTATTACATAAATGTTCAACTGTTTCGATGTTATTTTACTCCTTTATTTTTTGTTTAACCCGCCATGTTCACGCATGCGCATGTTCGATAGCGTTATGCGACTCAACGCGTGTTCGAGCCAGACGAACAAAATAACATGTACAAATAGTGAACGGAACTATTAAACAGTTCGAGCTATCCAATGATTCGACCCTCACTTATTTAAGCAACCCTAAACAAATGTATATGCATGTATAGCAAAAGAAATCGATGCTTCGTTGACAGTTAGAGCTAAACGAACTTCGAGACGATCGAGAAAGAGTCATCGGGTATCGGCTGTACGTTTGGTCTACTAGTATTACTAAAGAGTTAATTTATCCGTCGAGTATTCAACCGTGAACAAACAACAGAAAATAATTGTACAATAAGACAATGAAGCTTTTGGTCACGTTTAATCATTAACTAATCAGTCTTTAAACACAATTGAGACATTCCTTAATACCTTATTAATAATCACATCGACAAATCGATTCAATTGCCAACATAACATATGCTTTGCTATTCACTTTCCATATCGCAACATATTATCCATAGTTCAATTAATTTGAAGCATTGCTGCGCAATAGTATTGTTTCAAAAAGTATATACCTTTAGTAGCGAATAGGGCTGTAACGAATACACTAGGTGACGAATGCGATACGTATCACGAATACAGTGTGGCGAATACGAATATTTATTCTCGAATATAAATTTCAATAAACAAAAGTAATACTGACAACTTGACATGACATATAAAGTATTAAACTATCAGGGCTTTCCACAGGCCATTTAACGGTCCCTCGATGGGGCGCTTGAAAGTCGAAATCAGAGTCCGCGGGGCGCTTGAAATTTTCTTATCAGTGTGTATTTTTCATATTGCAACCATGCATTCTTAAGATCAAAGTGATATCAACTTCGCCGAAAATTGTTAGATCCGATTTATGATCCTCTGTCAATTACACCATGTACCTCTTTACCCACATAAAGCCCGCCTAAAGGCGGATCGTCGTTGTAATGGAAAATCGGTATTGGCCAATGAGAGCGCACGCTTTGAATGAGTGACAACACTCGTAGGCAGTAATACCTGCATTACGATCATGCATACCATGTCACGAGTCTCGGCCACTTACTAAGAAGACTGATGGCAACCGGGTGTAATCCTCGTGAATATTGTGCATTTCATGCAAAATATGGTCAAGACATTTATTCGACTCGTAATGCGCTTTAACCAATTATTGTTGAATTAATTACGCACAACTGTAAATGTTTATGTCGATTCTCAACTGAGCATTATTAAATTTGCAAGCCTTTGTGTGTATGTTTGAGCATCAAATCACTCGTATTTACCTACATAAACATTAAAGAACCATCAAAAGATTTTTCAATTCAATGTCCTAAAATATCCATTAGGTGCCAGCCATTTTTGTAGATAATCTCACTGTGTAACATAGTGGGTGGGGTAAACATGATGAAAAACGCCGTAATAAGGAGAAGAACATTTAAATATAGGGGTTATTGTTTGAACCTTTATTTGTAAGGTAAGATAAGATGATTAAACTTTCAAACTCGAAACCATATTGTTTGTATTCGTCAAATATTTGGTTCGGGAGGTGGCGAATAACGAATACGATTCGTCCACAGCCGTATTCGATTAATTCGAATATTCGAATGTATCGTAACAGCCCTAGTAGCGAACATACTCTTAGCCCTCTGTAAAATGAGTAGGTCGAGAATTAAGGAATGGACATTCATTTCTTTTTGCAAAGCGTCGTACTATAATATCGACACATGTAACAGACTGTTATGGTTTATAAACTACTTTAATTTTGGGTAACTTAGTAACGCAAATCGTATCATAATTCCACACATTTAGTAACTTATGTTTGATGACTCCTTAGATGTATTGTACAACGTTATCGAAAATATTTGTAATACAATTTCATATTAATATCGAGTACCTATATATGCGAACATGTACTTTGTAATTTGTCTATCGTAATCAAAGTGGCAGTGCTTTGATTGCATTTTCCGATCAATCGTCGGTTTAATTTACAGTCATAAAAGTGAATTTTTGAAAACAATTTTCCTACGTTTGGATGGAACTAATCGTCAGGATTTCTAATTTATCTTTACCTGTTACGTGTTCAATTGCTTCAAGTAACAATTATTTGAAACATGTATCGTAAAACTTGTAAAAGATGTCAATGATTAAAAAGATCGATAGCCCATAAAACGAAGCACAATCTTTTTTCACACCTGTATTGTAGTTAAACGCAAAGAACCATACACAAATCAAAATGTTCTGTATTTATTTGTAATCAATGCGGAGAGTGTATACGGTAAGTATATACATCACCATCTTTTAATTTTGTTTATTATCTTGAATCCGGATCTAACCCGGTGCGTGGAGGCTGTATTATCTTCTGCAACAACACTGAAAAACACAATACACACACTAGGTAATAAAGTTGTTAACAATTAGCGCGTATCATTACAATTCTACCTAAACGAAGTCAACGCAGTCGATACAGCTGTACTGCTTTCGCGTTTTAGAGCAATGTCACGTGTCAGTTAAGTACACTGTGTAATCTACACCCGTTTGTGTCAAAACCGGATTTATTTTGATTACCTAACAGGAGTATGTATGCGTGGATTACGTTTGATTTGAATGCCTCATGCCTTTGGTAATTCAGTCTTAATTTGTTCAAATATGGGACATAATTGTTCGTTAGGATCTTGAATTCGTCAATCGGTCGAAAGACGAAATATACGAAAATAAATGCCTGACGATGTATAATGGTTTCACAATAAAAAAATTATTTATCCATACCGTCAACTATCAATCATGCTTGTTTATATATGGTTGACTGAGCAAACACCGAGAATTTATTATATTATGTGTAAGATTTTTTTCAATCGTAGACTTAACTATAAAGAAAAAGGATTCATTTAACAACCGGGAGGCGGAAAACTACAACGGGCGAGGCATGGTATGGTTTTGCGCAAGTGGGGGTTAGAGGGCTAGGGTTAGGGTTAGAGTTAGTGTTAGGGGTCGGGTTAGGGTTTGGGTTAGCCTAAACCCAACCCTTACCCTAACCCGACCCCTAACCCTAACCCTTACCCTAACCCTTTTTTGGGGTTATCACCCCTGACCATGCCTCGCCCGTTGTAGTTTTCCGCCTCCCATTTAACATATGCATCTCTAACATAACGTCTACAAGACAGTACAATCAAGTTCATATAAAGGTGTTTAGAAGTTTTAGTTTTTTTATAACAATGTAACGAACTTGGATGTGATTTTGATGATGCGTGCGGTACTTATTTAGGTGTCTAGAGAATCTATTATTGAGTATTCCATGTATATGGTACTTTGAGCGTTTTTCTTGATTAGGAAGTTTGATATGAGATAATGTATAGTAAAAGTACATTTAGATTAATAGCTTAAAAACAATTAATGAATATCCATTATGTATTCCTTTCGTTTATCTTTATTAATATTTATATAAGATAAAGTAGCGTTTTTAAAAGAACGTATGCCTATGTATTGAGATTTATTGCATTATATCCTAAACGTTGTACTGACCGTTACAGTGCTGTGTCACCAGCTATCATTTGCAAAGATGTCCTAGTAAACTTAAGCACCTTAACAATATGTGGACACGTACTTGCTAATATGTGATGAAAACACTTCTTTGCCGGAATGTTCTTTTCACATTTAAAACTTGTATTTTTTATCCGAAGTTTAAATTTTATTTTGCAATCTATTGATACCTCTTCATATATGTTTATCATTTTTCTAACGGTATTCGCATTGTAACGCTTCCGAGACGATGGGTATCCTGAAATTGCTGACATCGCTTCAGTGTTTAGTATTTTTAATAAAAGTTGTGTTCAATACGTAGTATCACATAAATACATGTTAAACAATAAGGAAGGTTACTTTATTACGATGGCAAATCTAGAATTATTATGGAATAATAATTGAACGCATCAACGAAACTGATAGTGATGTTTTGGATAAAATAATAATACAAAAGGAATATATTAGTATATTTCTTTGTCTTTCTTAAGTCGATGCATGTGGATTTTTAGTCGATGCATAATATATATGATTAACGTAATTTAATTGTTTTTGCATTTAATGATACCATCCTCGGTAAATAGCAATTATGATTATTATTTATCATGCTCATTAGTAACTCAAGATGGTTTATGATTTTCATTCGAAATATAATACTTTTAGGTATCTTATAGCACCATGGGACACAGTTCCCCTGAGGTGATAAAATGAGATAGACGCCACTTGTGGGCACACTAATCCAGAACAATAAGTATTCACTTACCCAAAGCTGCTCAGGAACGTAGACTGAGAGGCTATCTTCGACATACAATAAAAACCGCGTCAATGTAAATGGCAGTGTGACCAGGACATTATGGAATTTCAGGAGAGCAAATGTCAGTGAGTCCATTAGCCGACTGGATAGAATTATACATAGTTTTATGTGGCCAAATATTTGTTTCCAGTCTTTCGTCCATCGTGTCAATGCATGTATTTCACGATTGTATTCTCTATTAAACAACCCATTGTGGACGATATTTACTTTCTTGTTGTATGTTATAAGGTGATCAATTCCCCTAACTTAACTAGTATGTAAGTATGTTTGTTTTATGAAACCATGTAAGTCCGTAATATCATAATATAAATATAACAGATTTAAAGTATTTCCTGCGGATATTATTAGTAAAATCAATATTCATTAGTGTTATATCATAAAATCTATAAATCAATAAAATTAACGAATTTCTAAATGGGGACTGTATATAAAACAACTGTGGTATGCCGGAAACAATAACCCTAATACATAATTGAAAAGATAATTGTCATTATATGGTAAAAGTGATGTAATTACGTTGCACAATGGTGGTATTCAGTTGCTGTCAATATGTTCAATATAGTATTGAACCGGAAAAACTACTGTTCATTAGTTTAAGTTGCTACTGTTTATAACAAATAATTTTTTATAAAACAAAGAATGTTGTATACAAGATAGTGTATTTATGTATGAAACTAATGTAAGTGTGTTCTAATATAGAGTGCGTCACGCTCATGTTTAATGCATTATACATTGTTTTGTTCTTATGTTGAACAATACCTGTTAAATGGCCTAAATAATGCTGCATATACATGTACACTATTTAATTGCGACACGATTTCAAATCACAGCGGATTTTCAAAATTGTATATGAATAAATACAAGTATTTACTATTAGAATCGAGCACAGTTGTCCATCCAAAACTGAAAAGATCTCTACCTAGCTCATATCGTTTGTATGGTCCACTGAATGGATCTAACGACTGCATCATCGTTTTAAAAGTCGCATTTAAATGTTGTAATTAGCCAGAAATAATGTTCGATACAGGCCTAATGTAGTCGATGCATAATATATGATTTACGTTATTTAATTGTCTTTGCATTAAATGATACCATCTTCGGGAAGTGACACTTATGATTAGTATTTGTCATGTACATTAGACAATCCATTACGCAACAAACCATAGCGTGTTACTGCAATTAAAATAGACTGAAATTAGCTGAGCACGTTCAAATAGTTATGTTCTAAGTTTAATTACAATGGGCAAGTGCATAGTATATCCTGAGTATCATATGGGCGACCGTAAATTTATATAACATGCATCAACGCATGCTATATGTGTATGGATCTTTATTCAGGAATTAAAGATCCTTTCGAATTTTAATAAATTACTCTGTTTGTTAATTGTCAAAATGCAAGAACGATAGTGATCAGTGGTTTATTTCGTAATAAATGTTCATGAAAATTGTTCGTGACGGTAACGCATCAGTTGTAATCATAAATATTACTGAATTATTGGTGTAGACGTTACTCTTGGAAACACTTGAAACACACTACACCCCAAATGTTTTCTGACAAAATACACTTTCCCGTCTTTGGCGTTTACGCTAGATAGCCCATAATTTCTACATTATTTCTGTATTTATACTAAACACAAATACACACATTTCTCAACTAAATCACTACACTAAATATCAAATACCACAGTGTTGAAAAAAAGGTTACATATGTTCAGAAATATTTGTGTTTATAATTGAATTTAGTGAACGCTTTTTATTTTTAGTAGTATTGATAGAAATCATGAAAGCGACGTGTTTTTTTATTCCATGTTTTATTTCCTTCGTAAACATAATACACTTAGCATATAACATGATACATATGGAATGAGTGATGTATTGGACGTCATCATTGATGACGTTCAATCGAACGAATGATAAAGGGGGCTAAGTTTCGTTAAGTTGGTGCAAATCACTGCGATTTGAGCGCCTTAAAAACTGGCCGAACACGTTTGCTGAAATTTGACATGTATATGGACCAGAATGCGATCTACCTGTTGGCGTAGGCGTTATACCTGGGAAAAATCAAGTTTTCGAGTATTTTGTGTTTAAACTTTTTTTGTGGGAACGGGCACGCGCTCAAATAAACATTGTGACGTCACTTCACAAACAGCGTTAGACATCCGCCATCTTGTAACGCGACAAAGAAACTCAGTGTCATTAATTCAATAAACACAGAAAAATATGATTGTGTTTAATAATCATTAATACACATGTCTATATTTTGTGCAGCGGATGTTTATTCAGACAGATACGGCAGAATTATGTAAGTATCTTTGTGTACTTTACAGTAGATTTGATAGTGGTAAACAACTGCGTACCGGTAAAGTTCAATCTAGCCGATTTTACTACGCAAGAAATTTAAGTATCTCACTGGCAAAATGAGCTTGACACATAAACAACAACCGGATCCGATTTACATCCACATAATATTGTGGGAATCCGATGCAATGCAAATTACTCATGTTTGATAACGTTTGATGAATTCGTTATATCAATATGCATTAACATTCAAGGGGAATAATTTTTAATTGAAATGTGCGATTCAATGACAGTGTTATATTGGGATAATAAGTCGTTTAGCCGTTATCATGATAAGTATATTGTTTGTTGTGTTTCATTTTCATAAAAAACATACTTTTACTGTTTTTTCCTTAAAGTAAAACAGTTCAGTAGTCATTATATCTTGAATTTTAAATATTGAAATAGATGTCGGATATTTCATATTTTCGGACGTTGCTACGTAAGCTAGTTGTCAACATAATTATTAATATACTGATTTACCTTTTACGCATACAGTTGTGCAACTGTTGTCTACGTAATGATACGCTGTTTAATGTCTATAATGTCTTCCTGCCCCTGATGATAATAAGTATTTATCTCAACAAACCCCAGCAATGTCAATGGTCTGTCAACATAAGAAAAATATTAGCTAAAGAAACTTCAGTGTACAATTTATATAGCAGTGTCCGACAAATCCATTGCCCGGAGCCCGGGGGCTACAGAATTTTTTCATCGGGCTACTGAAATGTTTCAGCTGACGCCCGCCGGGCTACTATAAATCTATAAGAGCGGTAGCCCGTTTTATTGACAGACATACGTAGAATAAACACGCTGACCATGTGTTTCTACACCGTGTCTTGTTTATAATCCGATAACAAAGTGCAATCAATTATCTTATCAATCACCGATCACTTGCGGTAATGTCGTAAACAGTAAGAGTGCATTTTAATCATTCAATCAGAATCAACATTTGTCGTCTGCTAATAATATAATGAGAGCCGGTTGGATAGTTGGCGCACATGATGCAACATCATTTCGCAGTTTGGAATTCTTTGTTAACCGCAACAATGAGTAAGAGCGACTACGTTTTTGATGTCGTTAAATATCCAAGGATGCCGAACATTAAATAAATCAAAACAATAGCGGATTCTTCAAAACGGTAACGAAACCGAAAATGAATATTAATAACAACGCGGTTAACACCTGCTAATTAGTTTGCATTGTCAATTAATAATTGGATTGATCGACTGTTAATCAATAATCCCATATATGCCCAATTTAATTTTTTTTAAACCAAATTATGGGAGGGTAATATAGACGATGAGAGTCATAAACACAAACGTTTGAAATTTTCTAAAGTGTCAATTGAATTTCGGCATATGATTCTATTTAAAGATATGATGAAATAAGCTCCCAATCAGGACCGTTCAATTGCAACTTGCGTAAATCACCTGCGACGGTTTGCACACGTTGTGTACAGCTATTTTAGGTTACAAAGTTCTACATTTAATAAATGAATTTCTTTGTCCAGACAGGGACCTATACAAACGTATAGGCCCCTGGTCCAGATAAAAAGCGCGCACAAATTGGCATGGGTGTATTTATTTGTAAATAAAAATTTCGTAGCGGGTACATCATTGAGATCATTTAGTTTCCATTAAAAGTTTCGTTGTGAATTTCAACTAAAGTACCGGGGTATCTCGCGAATTATTTGGCATTGACATTTCCTCTTAATAAAATACAATGTAAACACGCTGTATCGTTACCGTTACACTGTATCAGTTCCTTCATTATTGAAACAATTATTGTATTGTATACTGACTGCACACTAGTGTCGTAACATACGGATGCAATACGTAAATTCGGACAGAACTTAAAGTCGGACACAAGTAAATAAATGATTTAATACTCTTGATTTCTTGAAACTCGGTATTTGTTGTTAAAAAGAGCAATTGCATTGATTAACACCATACGAGTCAGTCGTATTGATCATCTAAACGCTTTATTTACGTTTCCAACTTAACGTGCTGTCCGAATTTAAGTACACATACATGTGCACATACATGTAATATCTATAACATGCAATAAGAAATTTGTTGGACACTGATATAGTATTGACATACCTGTATGATGAAGCCAACCCCGTATCAAAAGTCAACCAGAGTCGTAACATATTTATGTCATGCTATAAATCAAAGAATACTCATTTTCTTGGATACATTTCTACATATATTGGTGAATGAATATAAATTACTGCACCGAGGAATATTTTAAGGTTCAAATGTTTCAAATGCATCTTACAATAGATGAAAATAACTCTCATCAGTCTGAAATTCACAATTTTGACGCCATTGTCGCTTTGTCCAAGACTAGTTTTAATTTGGATACTTTCGAACGACCTTGACATTTTTTGCTGAAATTGTAAACATTACTTTCGTTTTCTGAAATCTATTATTTGTGATTAACAACAAGTCTGGTGGATTATAAAAATGATTTCAGTGTGAATCGGGTAGTTTTAAATATTTACTTTGAGTTTGTATTTACACTACAATTTGTTCACAAAACAAGCCAGAATATTCTAAAATACCGGGAAATGTCATTCTGAATTTGAAAACACTTGAGCACACGGTATGTTACTAAAAGTAGAAATACCATCATATGACCGTGAAATCTCGGGAGATTCGCATTTCAAGAAAGTCTGTCACATCGCTGTTTTTCTCGATATGTAAGAGCAGAATAGATAAATTTTAAATGTTTAAGATAGTATTTTGTGAAAGAATGTATCAGTTAAATGTGAAAAATGTCAATCTTTCCAATCAAGTGATTGATATGGGCCAATAACTGCATTTAAAAGCTGTTTTGGACCGGTCTTTTTTAACTGTCGACTTTTCGGCATTTTCTGGTTGACTTTCCTAATGGGGTTGGTCCATAACTATAAAGTCGCGCCAGTCAAAAATCATAAAAAGCGACATTTAAAGTTATGGTAGCCAGAATTAGAAAAATATGTACAACTGAGCAATCAATCATGACAGACTGATGTCTCAGGTTAGTGCAGTGATTTTTCCACCAGATTCTCACCAAGGTGATCCCGGTTGATTTCACCACAATTGAATATATGTCAGTACACAAATAAATTATACAGCAGGTAATGACAATCGATAAATGTCTTAGTTTTAATTTAATTGTTTGCACAAATTTGGACACTCTTTGTGTCTGAGATATGTTGGGTTAAATGACCTTTACAACAAAACATACATCTCTGAATCTGCGATACATTACAGTTAAAGTTTAACACGTAAAATACCAGTATTCAGATCTGAAAATATCCTAAAAAACTCGTATGGTATGAAGTACATATATCTTGTGACGTATTTTCATTTTAAATCTTGAATTTAATGACGACTTGAATTTAATGACGACAAGTCGGACATGCAGTTAAATATTTTTATACGTATATCGTGTGACATAATTTCATTTAAACTCTAGATTTTAACGACATTAGTCTGACGCGTGCGGCGTTATTTTATTTAACAGTAAAACAAAAATTAAGTAGACTATCAAAAAAATACAAAAAGTGTACTTGTAAATAAAAACTCCTTCATTCCGTATAAAGATTGTACGTTACAGCAGAGCTCCAGATAACTTTTCTGAGTAATTGGGTTAATACCCACTACTTTTGAGTTCAATTGGGTATTTTCATATTCAATTGGGTACAAAAAAGTCGGTACCCACAACGGGTACTTTAATTGACAATTGGGTACCTTTGTTTTAAAATTGGGTATGTTCATTGTCTTAAATTCTCACCTGCTTATCTGAATAAGCTGGTTGTAGTTCCACTCTTAATTGATTAGTTTCAGAGATTTTGTGTAATTATGTAGATGTATCCATAATATACAGTCTTGATTCAAAAAAAAAGTTCAACGATTTTTTCCACCAGTTTTCTTACAATGTAAGCACTGACAGCAATTGCCTCCGACATAATATCGTCAAGAATTAGTTTCACTATATTTTCCGCTTCTGATTTTGTGTTGCCTGCGGTTAAATATCTTAAAATTGAGTTTCTTTGTGCCTAGGATACGATGTTTCCATTTTTAAGGCCTCACGATTTCGACATTTTCACAACAATAACACGTAGTCACAAAGACACTTTTTTCCGTACATATTATTGTACTGAAGGTTATACTGAAAGCGCTTGAACAAAGCGGAAAGAATCCGGGTATTTCGGACCAGGGTATTTCCGGGACAAATTTACTCGTTATGCAAAGGAAAAATATGATATGCGTAATCGGCAATTTCAATGGGGTTTCGGAACGCATGGTTTTATTTTTCTATGCGTAATCGGCAATTTTACATTGGGTATTTGCACAAATGCCCACCTTATCTGTAGCTCTGTTACAGTAATCTGTGAAACAACGTCATTAATAAAACAAAAATATATGTTTGACAACAACGGTGGCTAATAATGTTTACGAAAAAATACAAACAATATAGATTTATCTATTACATAACATGTTAGAATTTTATCATGCATTTATAATCACTCATAAAGAGATTTCAATATACAGTTACATGCATAGACAGTTTTTTTAAGCCAGTGCCTTTTGAATTCAGAAAATAATCAAGATAAACCATAAAATTGGGAAAAAAAGATAGTAAACCATAAACTTGAGAAAAATGAGGCATTATTAATATGATTATAAATAACAGAATTACAATAATTTTGTTTGGAAGTGCATGATTGAGTGCATTTTAAAATTTATATTATAAAATGCTGCTTGAATTTCTTTTTACCTTTCATATGTAAAAAAAGAAATATCATCTGCTAGTGCAAAATATGACTGGGAAAGCTGGTTTATGGTCATTTCGTAGCAAAAGAGAAGAAAATAAGTGCATTAAATAAATGAATTCATATTTTTGTATCTGGAATAGTTGTATTTTAAATAGATCCTCCACCCCAGGGCTTTTTTTCCTGACTTTGTGAAGCGGCCCTGGCACCCTCACTTTGTGAAAAAATGAGTTGTGAACTTTTCAAAATTGTGAAAAAATGATTCGTGAACTTTTCAAAATTGTGAAAAATTGAGTCGCGAACTATTCAAAATTGTGAAAAATTGAGTCGCGAACTTCTTAAAATTGTGAAAAACTGAGCCGTGAAATTGTTTAAATTGTGAAAAACGGCCAATTTTGTAAAAATTCACGGCCCTGTTAGGTTTGTGAATTGTCCCTATCAAAATTGTGAAATGTCCTTCCAGGGCCACTCGCAAAGAAGGAAAAAAAGCCCTGCTCCACCCTATAATGGCCGAATAAGGGCTAAATTGCTTTCCGACTTGAAATGAAAAGGCATATTGGTTGATCGTGTAGCGTTTATGTGCAAAATTTGAGGGCCAATTGATAAAGCTTGTTGATGCCAAAACAGGTAATAATAATAATTTATTATCAGGTACATGTACACAAGCAAATAAGTATATTTAACCCTTTCAGTGCGGGAACCGAATTTTAAAGGCCTTTGAAAACAGTTTGGATCCAGATGAGACGCCACAGAACGTGGCGTCTCATCAGGATCCAAACTGTTTGCTATTCTGATAGTATTCTTTGAAAAAATTTTGAAGAAAATGCTAATTTTAGAAATTCAGCAGACGACATTTTAGCAGACGACAAATTTCCCAGCATGCAAAGGGTTATTAAGATGCTTAAGGTGTGGAAGACTCATAATCAGGTTTGGTGTCCCTCAAACCCTAAGCGTCTTGTAATTCCATATGCAGTTTGTATAGATAGTGCCGCATCCTGACACGTAAAGCTTGTGCTTTGTTGGCAGCGTTAGTTGGCTGTTAACAGGTTCATTGTGGTTATCTCCACCATCAGTCTGTCCGTCTGTCCTAGCCACTATCTCCTACACCATTAGCACTAGAACCTTGAAACTTAAACACATGGTAGCTATGAGCATTATGTGCGACCCTGCACTATATGGAATTTTGATCTGACCCCTGGGTCAAAAGTTAAAGGGGATGGGGTGGAGACAGGTCAGAGATTTTCACTTATTTTTAGCTTGACTAATATATATGAAATATATATAATGGAGCTATCCTGATCACGTCGGCGTTACCGTTAGCGTGCACATGTTAAAGTTTGTGTACTACCCCATATATTTTCTTTGTCCTTTTACAAATTACTTTTATACTTTGCATACATGTACTTCTTTACCAACATGACCCTTATCTATAAACAAGAGCAGACAACTGTATCAAGCATTTTGACAGAATTATTGCCCCTTTTATACTTAGAATATGCATATTATTGATAAATCTATGTTAAAGTTTGCATACCACCTTAAATATTTTCTATGTCCTTTGACTTATTGTTTTCATATTTTGCATACTTCATTACCAACATGATCCCAATCTATAAACAAGAGCAGACAACTGAATCAAGCATTTTGACAGAAGTATTAACCTTTTATACATAGAATATGCATATTATTGATAAATCTATGTTAAAGTTTGCATACACCTCAAATATTTTCTATGTCCTTTGCCATATTGCTTTCATATTTTGCATACTTCTTTACCAACATGATCCCAATCTATAAACAAGAGCAGAAAACTGTATCAAGCATTTGACAGAATTATTGCCCCTTTTATACTTAGATAATTGAACATTTTGCTTAAATTGCCATAACTTCTTTATTTATGAGCACATTTGATTCATACTTTGACAAAACAACACTTACCTGACATACCACAATGCACTGCACCCAAACTATCCCCCATGCCCCACCCCAGAATCCCCCCCCCCAATTTTATTTTTATAATTATTTTTGAAACTTCATCTTTTAAATTACCACCAACCCACATTAACCACCCGTCTCCATGATGGCTTACATTAACCTGTCAAGCACTCGAAATCTCTTAAGACAATAGTTACGGTCAATCTCAACCATGCATGGCCGCATTACCAACCCTGGGGCGCCCCCTGGGTCAAACATGCGGCATGGGAATACGCGTCGGCCTCTGCCGCACCATTTTTCACCAATTGACTTCAAATTAATACTTAAGATTTCTTATGACAACACAGTGTCTCGACCATCCATGTTCACATTACCCACCCCAGGGCCCCGCCCACTTTGGTGGTAAAGATCCCAAGCTATTTCAGCATAATTAAAATCCAAGCCATTTTTGTGGTCAAGCACCGAGCTTTCTCACCATAATTAAAATCCAAGCCAGTTTGGTGGCAGAGACCCCGAGCTATTTCAGCATAATTAAAATCCAAGTCAGGTTAGTGGTCAAGATCCTGAACTTTTTCGGTATAATTAAAATCCAAGCCAGTTTGGTGGTCAATTTTTGTGGTAAAGACCCCAAGCTTTCTAACCATAATTAAAATCCAAGCCAGTTTGGTTGCGGAGACCCCGAGCTATTTCAGCATAATAAAAATCCAAGTCAGTTTAGTGGTCAAGATCCTGAACTATATCGGTATAAATTATAATTAAAATTCAGGCCAGTTTGGTGATCAAGACCCCAAGCTTTTTCAGCATAATTAAAATCCTAGCCAGTTTTGTGGGGGAGACCCTGAGGTATTTCAGCATATTTAAAATCCAAGTCAGTTTAGTGGTCAAGATCCTGAACTATTTCGGTATTATTAAAATCAAGGCCAGTTTGGTGGTCAAAAACCCGAGCTTTTTTAGCATAATTAAAATCCTAGCCAGTTTCATGGCCGAGACCTCGAGCTATTTCCGCATATTTAAAATCCAAGCCAGTTTGGTGGTGAAGATCCTGAACTATTTCGGCATAATTAAAATCAAAGCCAGTTTGATGGTCAAGATCCTGAGCTATTTCAGCATAATTAAAATGCAAGCCAGTTTGGTGGTCAAGAACCCGAACTATGAGCATAATTCAAATCCAAGCCAGTTTGGTGGTAAAGATCCCAAGCTTTTTCAGCATAATAAAAATCCAAGCCAGGTTGGTGGTCAAGATCCTGAGCTATTTCAGCATAATTTAATTCTAAGCCAGTTTGGTGGTCATGACCCCCGAGTTATTTCAGCATAATTAAAATCCAAGCCGTTTTGGTGGTCAAGACCCCAAGCTATTTTAGCATATATTTTTTTGGCATAATTTTTTCTTACCCAATTGTTTTCGTACACACATTTTTTTCGTACCCATTTTTTTCTGTTTTTTGACAGAATAATGCCCCCTTTTATAGTTAGAAAATTGAAAATTTGGGTAAATTTTGTGTTCAGGTCTACTCTTATCCTATTTGTGTTAAGGTCTACTCGTATCCTAAAGTATCAAAGCTATATCGTCTACTTAATGTTATATGTCATGTAACTGACATTTTTAAACATTTTATTTCTTTCCCATTTTTGTTTTTTTTATTAAGGTGACATACATCAACTGTTTAATAATATTAAGTCTACCTTTTTGGTAAAAATATTGTTTTTACCAAATTTTCAAAATTGACATTACGGACACATGTCATTTGCTGAATGAAAAAGTAGCATAACTGACATTTAGTTAAATTTTCAGGAGAAGGAAAAACTTCTTTATTGAAATAAAATAGGGATACTTACAGGGTGAAACAAACACATGGGATATTTTCAGATTTGAATACTGGTATTTTACGCATCTTTAGGCAGTTCTGTGTACCAAGGATAAATACAATATTTAAACATTCATGTACAATGCACAATACTAAAAACCTGAATTGTAACTGTAATGTGTTTCAGATTCCGAGATGTCTGTGTTGTTTCTAAGTTCATGTGAAAAATTAAGTTTATATGTTTATAGGTTTAAAATTGCAAATTTTCCTCTTACTTGCCCTTGTATTTCAAGATAGAATACTTTCCTTCCCAGAGGAAAGAGATCTGGGTTTGAATCCCAGTGGGGGCTTCAGAGGATGATTCATTTTAAGAAAAATGAATATATTTGCTTTACTTTGTCTCTAACTTAACCAAATAACTCTGACAATGCCTTTACAAGTATGCAGTTTTTGATAATTCAATTATGCAAGAAACATGTATAATTTTAGGGTAGACTTAGACAGCAAACTAAGAATTGGCATCCATTTTAGTTTTTTAAGTCAATACAACAATAAATGCATATAGGAACACATATTTAAATTAAAAATGCAACAATCAGAGGACATAATCAATTAAATAGTAAATGACTACTTTAAATATTTTTTAGCACTGTTTGTTTTTCAGAGATTTGTAAATATGACGTTTTATGTTCTTCCCATTGAACTAATGCAATATGTGCTTTGGAACTGGAATCATATAGTGTTGGAAAGCTGATGTTTCACGTCCAGAGGGTCCTTGCTTCCGGAAAGCTGAAAATTGTATATGATCTCCCCACTCATTCCATCCCGCGAAACCCTTAAGGTGTCGCAAGTCTAGTATGGAATGAGTGATGTATTGGACGTCATCATTGATGACGTTCATTCGAACGAATGATAAAGGGGGCTAAGTTTCGTTAAGTTGAGGCATATAGCCGCGATTTGGGTCTCTTGAAAACTGGCCGAACACGTTTGCTGAAATTTGACATGTATATGGACAAGAATGCGATCTACCTGTTGGCGTAGGCGTTATACCTGGCAAAAATCAAGTTTTCGAGTATTTTGTGTTTAGACTTTTTTTGTGGGAACGAGCACGCGCTCAAATAAACATTGTGACGTCACTTCACAAACAGCGCTAGAGATCCGCCATCTTGTAACGCAACAAAGAAACTCAGTGTCATAAATTCAATAAACACAGAAAAATATGATTGTGTTTTATAATCATTAATACAAATGTCTATATTTTGTGCAGCGGATGTTTATTAAGACAGATACGGCAGAATTATGTAAGTATCTTTGTGTACTTTACAGTAGATTTGATAGTGGTAAACAACTGCGTACCGGTTAAGTTCAATCTAGCCGATTTTACTACGCAAGAAATTTAAGTATCTCACTGGCAAATTGACACATAAACAACAATCGCATCCGATTTACATCCACATAATATTGTGGGAATCCGATGCAATGCAAATTACTCATGTTTGATAACGTTTGATGAATTCGTTATATCAATATGCATTTACTTTCAAGGGGAATAATTTTAAATTGAAATGTGCGATTCAATGACAGTGTTATATTGGGATAATAAGTCGTTTAGCCGTTATCATGATAAGTATATTGTTTGTTGTGTTTCATTTTCTTTAAAAACATACTTTTACTGTTTTTTCCTTAAAGTAAAACAGTTCAGTAGTCATTATATCTTGAATTTAAAATATTGAAATAGATGTCGGATTATTCATATTTTCGGACGTTGCTACGTAAGCTAGTTGTCAACATAATTATTAATATACTGATTTACCTTTTACGCATACAGTTGTGCAACTGTTGTCTACGTAATGATACGCTGTTTAATGTCTTCCTGCCCCTGATGATAATAAGTATTTATCTCAACAAACCCCAGCAATGTCAATGGTCTGTCAACATAAGAAAAATATTAGCTAAAGAAACTTCAGCGTACAATTTATATAGCAGTGTCCGACAAATCCATTTTTTCATTGGGCTACTGAAATGTTCAGCTGACGCCCGCCGGGCTACTATAAATCTATAAGAGCGGTAGCCCGTTTTATTGACAGACATACGTAGAATAAACACGCTGACCATGTGTTTCTACACCGTGTCTTGTTTATAATCCGATAACAAAGTGCAATCAATTATCTTATCAGTCACCGATCACTTGCGGTAATGTCGTAAACAGTAAGAGTGAATTTTAATCATTCAATCAGAATCAACATTTGTCGTCTGCTAATAATATAATGAGAGCCGGTTGGATAGTTGGCGCACATGATGCAACATCATTTCGCAGTTTGGAATTCTTTGTTAACCGCAACTATGAGTAAGAGCGACTACGTTTTTTATGTCGTTAAATATCCAAGGATGCAGAACATTAAATAAATCAAAACAATAGCGGATTCTTCAAAACGGTAATGAAACCGAAAATGAATATTAATAACAACGCGGTTAACACCTGCTAATAAGTTTGCATTGTCAATTAATAATTGGATTGATCGACTGTTAATCAATAATCCCATATATGCCCAATTTAATTTTTTTTAAACCAAATTATGGGAGGGTAATATAGACGATGAGAGTCATAAACACAAACGTTTGAAATTTTCTTAAGTGTCAATTGAATTTCGGCATATGATTCTATTTAAAGATATGATGAAATAAGCTCCCAATCAGGACCGTTCAATTGCAACTTGCGTAAATCACCTGCGACGGTTTGCACACGTTGTGTACAGCTATTTTAGGTTACAAAATTCTACATTTAATAAATGAATTTCTTTGTCCAGACAGGGACCTATACAAACGTATAACCCCTGGTCCAGATAAAAAGCGCACACAAATTGGCATGGGTGTATTTATTTGTAAATAAAAATTTTGTAGTGGGTACATCATTGAGATCATTTAATTTCCATTAAAAGTTTCGTTGTGAATTTCAACTAAAGTACCGGGGTATCTCGCGAATTATTTGGCATTGACATTTCCTCTTCATAAAATATAATGTAAACACGCTGTATCGTTACGGTAACACTCAGGGCTCGAATTTAACTTTTTTTTTCTACTTGCAAAACATTGCGAGCAGCTTTCATACCAACTCGCAAAATCAAAAACATTCTCGAAAATTTTGCTGAAAACATAATTTAACGTTTTTGTTTTTTTTTACTCAAAGGTTAACTTTGCTTTATCTTTCGTATTGTTATTTACGCCTGTGGGCAAAAAGAAACTAGTTATTTTTCGCTTCGACACCATGTCTGTTCAAGTTCAATGAACACGTTTGAATTAGTAGACTGTTTAACGTTCTCTGTACCAATACCATCCGCGAATCTGTACTATATCTTTACCAGTCTACATACAAGGTGCGGACTTCCGCATACGGGTATATGGACGTTCTATGACCTACGGTTTAGCGTTCAGAACGTCAAGCATATTTAGCAATATTACTTATTTTTTTTTCACTATTTCTTTACTCGCAAAAAATTACTAGTGGCTTAAAACTTAACTCGCAATCCGTATTTTTCACTCGCATTTTGCGAGTGTGCGAGTGTTAATTTCGAGCCATGACACTGTATCAGTTCCTTCATTATTGAAACAATTATTGTATTGTATACTGACTGCACACTAGTGTCGTAACATACGGATGCAATATGTAAATTCGGACAGAACTTAAAGTCGGACACAAGTAAATAAATGATTTAATACTCTTGATTTCTTGAAACTCGGTATTTGTTGTTAAAAAGAGCAATTGCATTGATTAACACCATACGAGTCAGTCGTATTGATCATCTAAACGCTTTATTTACGTTTCCAACTTAATGTGCTGTCCGAATTTAAGTACACATACATGTGCACATACATGTAATATCTACATGTAGTATATGATTTTCTTTGGTACATTTACATTTAAGTACACGGTGCCTGTACTGTAACATTAATTAACGATATTGACTGTGTACATCAGACTACTTGCTGTATTATGTATATGTATGTATACATATTATGTATATATGTAAATGAAGAAATAAAATAAAGATGAAAACCTGCATCTTATCATTTTGTAGGAAAATTATATGGGCTACCAAATATTTTTATTGGTAGCCCAGTGGGCTCCCTGAAAAATAAGAAATTTGTCGGACACTGATATAGTATTGACATACCTGTATGATGAAGCCAACCCCGTATCGAAAGTCAACCAGAGTCGTAACATATTTATGTCACGCTATAAATCAAAGAATACTCATTTTCTTGGATACATTTCTACATATATTGGTGAATGAATATAAATTACTGCACCAAGGAATATTTTAAGGTTCAAATGTTTCAAATGCATCTTACAATAGATGAAAATAACTCTCATCAGTCTGAAATTCACAATTTTGACGCCATTGTCGCTTTGTCCAAGACTAGTTTTAATTTGGATACTTTCGAACGACCTTGACATTTTTTGCTGAAATTGTAAACATTACTTTCGTTTTCTGAAATCTATTATTTGTGATTAACAACAAGTCTGGTGGATTATAAAAATGATTTCAGTGTGAAGTTTTAAATATTTACTTTGAGTTTGTATTTACACTACAATTTGTTCACAAAACAAGCCAGAATATTCTAAAATACCGGGAAATGTCATTCTGAATTTGAAAACACTTGAGCACATGGTATGTTACTAAAAGTAGAAATACCATCATATGACCGTGAAATCTCGGGAGATTCGCATTTCAAGAAAGTCTGTCACATCGCTGTTTTTCTCGATATGAAAGAGCAGAATAGATAAATTTTAAATGTTTAAGATAGTATTTTGTGAAAGAATGTATCAGTTAAATGTGAAAAATGTCAATCTTTCCAATCAAGTGATTGATATGGGCCAATAACTGCATTTAAAAGCTGTTTTGGACCGGTCTTTGTAAACTGTCGACTTTCGGCATTTTCTGGTTGACTTTCCTAATGGGGTTGGTCCATAACTATAAAGTCGCGCCAGTCAAAAATCATAAAAAGCGACATTTAAAGTTATGGTAGCCAGAATTCAAAAAATATGTACAACTGAGCAATCAATCATGACACTCTGATGCCTCAGGTTAGTGCAGTGATTTTTCCACCAGATTCTCACCAAGGTGATCCCGGTTGATTTCACCACAATTGAATATATGTCAGTACACAAATAAATTATACAGCAGGTAATGACAATCGATAAATGTCTTAGTTTTAATTTAATTGTTCGCACAAATTTGGACACTCTTTGTGTCTGAGATATGTTGGGTTAAATGACCTTTACAACAAAACATACATCTCTGAATCTGCGATACATTACAGTTAAAGTTTAACACATGTAAAATACCAGTATTCAGATCTGAAAATATTCTTAAAAAATTGGATGGTATGAAATACATATATCTTGTGACGTATTTTCATTTTAAATCTTGAATTTGATGACTACTTGAATTTAATGACGACAAGTCGGACATGCAGTTAAATATTTTAATACGTCTATCGTGTGACATAATTTCATTTAAACTCTAGATTGTAACGACATTAGTCTGACGCGTGCGGCTTAATTTTGTTTAACAGTAAAACAAAAATTAAGTAGACTATCAAAAAAATACAAAAAGTGTACTTGTAAATAAAAACTCCTTCATTCCGTATAAAGATTGTACGTTACAGCAGAGCTCCAGATAACTTTTTTGAGTAATTTGGTTAATACCCACTACTTTTGAGTTCAATTGGGTATTTTCATATTCAATTGGGTACAAAAAAATCGGTACCCACTACCGGGTACTTTAATTGACAATTGGGTACCTTTGTTTTAAAATTGGGTATGTTCATTGTCTTAAATTCTCACCTGCTTACCTGAATAAGCTGGTTGTAGTTCCACTCTTAATTGATTAGTTTCAGAGATTTTGTGTAATTATGTAGATGTATCCATAATATACAGTCTTGATTAAAACAAAAAGTTCAACGATTTTTTCCACCAGTTTTCTTACAATGTAAGCACTGACAGCGATTGCCTCCGACATAATATCGTCAAGAATTAGTTTCACTATATTTTCCGCTTCTGATTTTGTGTTGCCTGCGGTTAAATATCTTAAAATTGAGTTTTTTTGTTCCTAGGATACGATGTTTCCATTTTTAAGGCCTCAAGGTTTCGACATTTTCACAACAATAACATGTAGTCACAAAGACACTTTTTTCCGTACATATTATTGTGCTGAAGGTTATACTGAAAGCACTTGGACAAAGCGGAAAGAATCCGGGTATTTCTGACCAGGGTATTTCCGGGACAAATTTACTCGTTATGCAAAGGAAAAATATGATATGCGTAATCGGCAATTTCAATTGGGTTTCGGAACGCATGGTTTTATTTTTCTATGCGTTATCGGCAATTTTACATTGGGTATTTACACAAATGCGCACCTTATCTGTAGCTCTGTTACAGTAATCTGTGAAACAAAGTCATTAATAAAACAAAAAAATATGTTTGACCACAACGGTGGCTAATAATGTTTACGAAAAATACAAACAATATAGATTTATCTATTACATAACATGTTAGAATTTTATCATGCATTTATAATCACTCATAAAGAGATTTCAATAAACAGTTACATGCATAGACAGTTTTTTTAAGCCAGTGTCTTTTGAATTCAGAAAATAATCCAGATAAACCATAAAATTGGGAAAAATAGATAGTAAACCATAAAATTGAGAATTTATATTATAAAATGCTGCTTGAATTTCTTTTTACCTTTCATATGTAAAAGAAGAAATATTATCTGCTAATGCAAAATATGCGTAAGCTGGTTTATGGTCATTTCGTAGCAAAAGAGAAGAAAATAAGTGCATTAAATAAATGAATTCATATTTTTGTATCTGGAATAGTTGTACTTTAAATAGATCCTCCACCCTTTTATGACCGACTAAGGGCTAAATTGCTCTCCGACTTGAAATGAAAAGGCCAATGGTTGATCGTGTAGCGTTTATGTGCAAAATTTGAGAGCCAATCGATAAAGCTTGTTGATGCCAAAACAGGTAATAATAATAATTTATTATCAGGTACATGTACACAAGCAAATAAGTATATTTAACCCTTTCAGTGCAGGAACCGAATTTTAAAGGCCTTTGAAAACAGTTTGGATCCAGATGAGACGCCACAAAACGTGGCGTCTCATCAGGATCCAAACTGTTTGCTATTCTGATAGTATTCTTTGAAAAAAAAATGAAGAAAATGCTGATTTTAGAAATTCAGCAGACGACATTTTAGCAGACGACAAATTTACCAGCATGCAAAGGGTTATTAAGATGCTTAAGGTGTGGAAGACTCATAATCAGGTTTGGTGTCCCTCAAACCCTAAGCGTCTTGTAATTCCTTATGCAGTTTGTATAGATAGTGCCGCATCCTGACACGTAAAGCTTGTGCTTTGTTGGCAGCGTTAGTTGGCTGTTAACAGGTTCATTGTGGTTATCTCCAACATCAGTCTGTCCGTCTGTCCTAGCCACTATCTCCTACACCATAAGCACTAGAACCTTGAAACTTAAACACATGGTAGCTATGAGCATTATGTGCGACCCTGCACTATTTGGAATTTTGATCTGACCCCTGGGTCAAAAGTTAAAGGGGATGGGGTGGAGACGGGTCAGAGATTTTCACTCATTTTTAGCTCGACTAATATATATGAAATATATATAATGGAGCTATCCTGATCACGTCGGCGTTACCGTTAGCGTGCACATGTTAAAGTTTGTGTACTACCCCAAATATTTTCTTTGTCCTTTAACAAATTACTTTTATATTTTGCATACATGCACTTCTTTACCAACATGACCCTTATCTATAAACAAGAGCAGACAACTGTATCAAGCATTTTGACAGGATTATTGCCCCTTTTATACTAAGAATATGCATACACTGTCACTCCAATATAACGCGGATGACGGGGTCCAAGCCACGCAACAGCGTTATAAACAGAAAGCGTTATAAGTTTTGAGCTAATTTATTTAAGGGGCTATAAAAACAGGTAAAGTATAGCCTATAATATAGGTCTTGTGTATCTTCATGCTGTGTTGTCAACCGCAAATACATGCATGTAAACCGAATCGAGCGATAACAGTATAACTACCGCTTTTCTAATGTGCACATTTATCCGATAATCCAATATAATTATATCACTTACGAAAAAATAATGTTTAACATTTATGACAAGAAATATGTTTACGAACTTCGTTAACAAATTCATATGCCTACGCCATTTTTCAGAAAAATTAGTACAGTGCATTATGGGACACAGCTTTCATTGAACGAGCGAATTTAAATTTAGATTGAATGCAATACGATGCAAAATGATACATGTACAAAGAAATGTTTTATTGCGTCATACGCAGCATGTAAAAAACGTGCTTTCCGTGGACTTTCTGATAACTGGCAAAAATTTAAGTGCATCTCTGTTAACTATTACACTGCGTTAGCATGTAAATAAATCGTCAGGATTTTTAACCAGGTTTTCCAAAGGAAAAAAATGGTTATTAGATTGGCGAATGCGGGCGGGCTGGCGGAACAAGCTTGTCCGGGCCATAACTATGTCTTTCATTGTCAGATTTTATAGTCATTTGGAACATTTGTTCACCATCATTGGACGGTATGTCGCGCGAAATAATTACGTCGATATCTCCAAGGTTAAGGTCACACTTTGAGTTCAAAGGTCAAAAATGGCCATAAATGAGCTTGTCCTGGCCATAACTATGTCATTCATTGTGAGATTTTAAAATCATTTGGCACATTTGTTCACCATCATGGGATGGTGTGTCGCACGAAAGAATCACGTCAATATCTCCAATGTCAAGGTCGCCACGACTAAAAATAGATTTAAAAAAAAAAAAAACTTATAAAGGGGGTTAATTTTGTTTGTTCATTTCAAAAGTTCAGTTTGACTTTTCTCCGTTTATCAGATTTTTTTTTCACAATGAAAACCTGGTTTTGTGACAATTTTGTCCCTTGTTAAATGTATTTTTCGTATACCTACTGAAACATTAAACACACACAAAGATAACTTTATTTATCAAGCATGTGTAGCATATAATAAACAATAACACACTTACACAGCCATATTTTATACCAACGAAATACAATACACGATAAATATGGAACATAAACAGGTAATAGTTTTAAATAACTTTAATTTGATAATTAATCCGCTTGCACTTGCCTTATTGAAATTAGCGCATCGAACCGCTCTGATAGGGAATACATGTAATAAACACTGACTCGCTTGTTTTCACACCTTTATTGACATTACACAACAGATTAACACCAATTAGCTGTCGAGTGTTGTTTAACCTCTAATCGATTAAAATCAGTTAAACGGGCGGATAAAGCAATCAAGCTGTGATCGCCAGCTTCTTTGAATTTATGAAAATACATGAAGTTGCATAACATGGATTTGAATCAGAAATGGAAGGTTGGAGAAAAAAAGGGATCCAAGGATCCCCCGCGTTATATTGGACACAGCGTTATAACGGACCGCACTATATTGGAGTAAAAGTGTATTATTGATAAATCTATGTTAAAGTTTGCATACCACCTCAAATATTTTCTATGTCCTTTGACATATTGCTTTCATATTTTGTATACTTCATAACCAACATGATCCCAATCTATAAACAAGAGCAGACAACTGTATCAAGCATTTTGACAGAATTATTGCTCTTTTATACTTAGAATATGCATATTTTTGATAAATCTATGTTAAAGTTTGCATACCACCTCCAATATTTTCTATGTCCTTTGACATATTGCTTTCATATTTTGCATACTTCTTTACCAACATGATCCCAATCTATAAACAAGAGCAGAAAACTGTATCAAGCATTTGACAGAATTATTGCCCCTTTTATACTTAGATAATTGAACATTTTGCTTAAATTGCCATAACTTCTTTATATATGATCACATTTGATTCATACTTTGACAAAACAACACTTACCTGACATACCACAATGCACTGCACCCAAACTATCCCCCATGCCCCACCCAAGAATTCCCCCCCCCCCCCCCCAATTTTATTTTTATAATTATTTTTGAAACTTCATCTTTTAAATTACCACCAACCCACATAAACCACCCCTCTCCATGATGGCTTACATTAACCTGTCAAGCACTCGAAATCTCTTAAGACAATAGTTACGGTCAATTTCAACCATGCATGGCCACATTACCAAACCTGGGGCGCCCCCTGGGTCAAACATGCGGCGTGGGAATACGCGTCGGCATCTGCCGCACCATTCTTCACCAATTGACTTCAAATTAATACTAAAGATTTCTTATGACAACACAGTGTCTCGACCATCCATGTTCACATTACCCACCCCAGGGCCCCGCCCACTTTGGTGGTAAAGATCCCAAGCTATTTCAGCATAATTAAAATCCAAGCCATTTTTGTGGTCAAGACCCGAGCTTTCTCACCATAATTAAAATCCAAGCCAGTTTGGTGGCAGAGACCCCGAGCTATTTCAGCATAATTAAAATCCAAGTCAGGTTAGTGGTCAAGATCCTGAACTATTTCGGTATAATTAAAATCCAAGCCAGTTTGGTGGTCAATTTTTGTGGTAAAGACTCCGAGCTTTCTAACCATAATTAAAATCCAAGCCAGTTTGGTGGAGGATACCCCGAGCTATTTCAGCATAATAAAAATCCAAGTCAGTTTGGTGGTCCAGATCCTGAACTATTTCGGTATAATTAAAATCCAGGCCAGTTTGGTGGTCAAGACCCCAAGCCTTTTCAGCATAATTAAAATCCAAGCCAGTTTCGTGGGGGAGACCTTGAGCTATTTCAGCATATTTAAAATCCAAGTCAGTTTAGTGGTCAAGATCCTGAACTATTTCGGTATAATTAAAATCAAGGCCAGTTTGGTGGTCAAGAACCAGGGCTTTTTCACCATAATTAAAATCCTAGCCAGTTTCATGGCCGAGACCTCAAGCTATTTCCGCATATTTAAAATCCAAGCCAGTTTGGTGGTGAAGATCCTGAACTATTTTGGCATAATTAAAATCCAAGCCAGTTTGATGGTCAAGATCCTTAGCTATTTCAGCATAATTAAAATGCAAGCCAGTTTGGTGGTCAAGAACCCGATCTATGAGCATAATTCAAATCCAAGCCAGTTTGGTGGTAAAGATCCCGAGCTTTTTCAGCATGATAAAAATCCCAGCCAGTTTGGTGGTCAAGATCCTGAGCTATTTCAGCATAATTGAATTCTAAGCCAGTTTGGTGGTCATGACCCCGAGTTATTTCAGCATAATTAAAATCCAAGCCGTTTTGGTGGTCAAGACTCCAAGCTATTTTAGCATATATTTTTTCGGCATAATTTTTTCTTACCCAATTGTTTTCGTACACACATTTTTTTGTACCCATTTTTTTCTGTTTTTTGACTGAATAATGCCCCCTTTTATAGTTAGAAAATTGAAAATTTGGTTAAGTTCAGGTCTACTCTTATCCTATTTGTGTTAAGGTCTACTCTTATCCTAAAGTATCAAAGCTATATCGTCTACTTAATGTTATAAGTCATGTAACTGACATTTTTAAACATTTTATTTCTTTCCCATTTTTGTTTTTTTATTAAGGCGACATACATCAACTGTTTAATAATAATTATTAAGTCTACCTTTTTGGTAAAAATAATGTTTTTTTAACCAAATTTTCAAAATGGACATTACGGACACATGTCATTTGCTGAATGTAAAAAGTAGCATAACTGATATTTAGTTAAATTTTCAGGAGAAGGAAAAAACTGCTTTATTGAAATAAAATAGGGATACTAACAGAGTAAAACAAACACATGGGATGTTTTCAGATTTGAATACTGGTATTTTACGCATCTTTAGGCAGTTCTGTGTACCAAGGATAAATACAACACTTAAACATTCATGTACAATGCACAATACTAAAAACCTGAATTGTAACTGTAATGTATTTCAGATTCGGAGATGTCTGTGTTGTTTCTAAGGTCATGTGAAAAATTAAGTTTATATGTTTATAGGTTTAAAATTGCAAATTGTCCTCTTACTTGCCCTTGTATTTCAAGATAGAATACTTTCCTTCCCAGAGGAAAGAGATCTGGGTTTGAATCCCAGTGGGGGCTTCAGAGGATGATTCATTTTAAGAAAAATAAATATATTTGCTTTACTTTGTCTCTAACCTAACCAAATAACTCTGACAATGCCTTTACAAGTATGCAGTTTTTGATAATTCAATTATGCAAGAAACATGTATAATTTTAGGGTAGACTAAGACAGCAAACTAAGAATGGGCATCCATTTTAGTTTTTTAAGTCAAAACAACAATAAATGCATATAGGAACACATATTTAAATTAAAATGCAACAATCAGAGGACATAATCAATTAAATAGTAAATGACTACTTTAAATATTTTTGAGCACTGTTTGTTATTCAGAGATTTGTGAATATGCCGTTTAATGTTCTTCCCATTGAACTAATGCAATATGTGCTGTGGAACTGGAATCATATAGTGTTGGAAAGCTTATGTTTCACGTCTAGAGGGTCCTTGCTTCCTGAAAGCTGAAAATTGTATATGATCTCCCCACTCATTCCATCCCGCGAAACCCTTAAGGTGTCGCAAGTCTAGTAATATGTCAAATATACACACAATTAGTATGTATGTTTCACAATGTATTACTATATAATGGTACATAGCATTTTTGAAGACTATGATTGTTGTAGATAAAGCATGTGTATTTTGCCTATTACATATTACTAGAAATACATAGTTTGATCTAAATGTTTCACAAAGTTTTTTATGTTACTTGTGATACAACGCATCTATGAAGACAATATTTGGTGTGATATGAATATGTTTGAATTAGTTTCAAACAATATTTAAAAGTTTTCAAAAATGGTGTAATGTTACCCAGGTCAATAAGGGTTATAATACCAATATACAAAAAAGATAGAAAACAGGGTGTTTGTTGCTTAAAGGTAGGTGTTCTTATGTAAGTGAGTATGTGTAAAGATGTTTTTAGGGTAGGTGTATTAATTGGGCAAAAAAGGCGCCCAGCGAGTATTAAACATATGTAGTTTGTTTTGTGTTGTTGCGGTTAATTCCCCGAGTTTAATTCTGGTATTAAAAATGGTACAAAAATGTCCACTAGTGGTGTTGTTTTCTCCTGTTTGCATTTAAAGATACAATATTTAGCCAACAGCATTATAAAGCTAATGACATGTGAATTGTTAGCATCAGCTAGGTTCAAATTACTAAAATATATGGTTGCATAATTTAGCTCCAAGTTTTCTAACCTTTCTTACTGGTCGTAAATAAAGTTTTTTATATCCATTCAAAACTTTAAAATAGGATGACAATCCCAGAATAAGTGAATATTCGTTTCTGTGTGCATATTACAAAAATCACATGATGTTGATGGAACGAGATTGCATTTATGGAGGAAAGAATTGTTTGGTAAAATGTGCATGAGGTATTTATATTGGAAGTTTCTTAGTTTGGTGTCAATAGTTAATTTAATTGGTTGGTTGAAGATGGTTCTTTGGTTAATTTTTTGATTATTCAGAGTTTCTTTCCATTTATCAAATTGTTTGAACACTTCTGGATTTTGTTTTAATATAAGTGATTTATATACCATTTTGCAAGCTTATGTATTTTCTGTTATTTCGTTAAGCTTGTATTGCGGTGTGGTGTAAATAATATGGTTGTCTTTTAGTCTATGTTTCCATTTAACAGGTATGCTTGTTACAATTTGATGGTATTTTATAAAGTCTGCTTTATCTATTTCATAAAGGTTTATTATATCTTGAAAACTGTAAAAAGATCTTTTCCTGAAATCATACATATGTTTAATAATTTGAATACCTCTATCGAACCATGTTTTTATAAAGAAAGTTTTATTTTCGTTTTTTATGAATGAATTATTCCAGATAAGTTGTTTTTGTACAGATATTTCATCTTTTTCTAACGCAATGCTGAGCCAACCATTCAGAATGTATTTTAGGAATACGGATTTTATGTTAATGTCTTTAACTTCCTTTTCCATGATAGTTTGATTTTTATCCAACTGGCTTAGAGGGATTTTAAGAACATGTCAATATCTAAAATTTTTAAACCACCTTCGGTATAATCTTATGTGATTCGCTTTCTGGCAATTTTATCTTGTTTTTCGTCCCCCAGAAATTTGTAACATAGCGATTTTATATTTGAGATTATGTCTTGAGATGGGTTTGGTAAAACTGTTAATGCATAAACAGGCTTGGGTATTGCAAAAAATTGATTTAAACAAGTTTCAAAAGCATGAATTTTTCCCGGAATATTTAATGACATTATTTCTACGGGATCGTTGCTAAATTCTATTCCTAAGATTGAATCATGGTTGGAGCTCCAGATAAATTCTTTTTGTTTGCAAAATTCAATTTGACTATTTTTAAGTGCTCCTAGCTTAAGGATTTTACATTTATGCCTATTTAATGTTAGTCCGGATATTACTCCAAATTCTTTTAAGACTTTTATTTATGTTTCGAATGATGTTCGAGAACCATCAAGTATGAAAGAGGCGTCATCAGCAAAAAGCGACTGTTTTAATTCTACATTATTAATTGCTATTCCTTTGACTTGTGTGTTAAGTTCAATGTATATCGACATCAATTCAATGCAAATAATGAAAAGGTAAGGAGAAAAAGGACAACCTTGTCTGACCCCTCTTTGTATACTGAAAAAATCTGAAAAATGACCTTTATTTGTAACGAGTGATGTTGCATCTTTATAAAAAAGCATTACCCACTGTAAGGTATGCTCACTAATTCCGAAATGGCGGAGGCATTTAAACATAAATCCATGATCAAAACTTTCGAAGGCTTTATGAAAATCTGAAAAAATAGGAGACCGTTTTCGTTACTTGCATCCATTAGTTCAATAATTTCATGCAAAAGTCTTACACTTTCGCCAATATATCTTCCTTTGATAAATCCTGTTTGATTTATACTGATTGTATAATTTAAATAAGATTAAATTATGCTATTAGCGATGGATTTTGAAGCTATTTTGTAATTAACGTTAAGAAGCGAGATGGGCCTCTAGTTATCGATCAAAAGGGTGTCTTTTTCGGTCTTAGGTAGTAAAGTAATTATGCTTTGTTTTTGCAATTCTGTAAGGTTATTGGTGTCTAAAGAGTAGTTAAGAGAATTAACGACATATTGCTTAATATCATTCCAAAATATTTTGTAAAATTCTGCAGATATGCCATCTGATCCTGGACTTTTATTGTTGTTCATGTCTAGCAGTGCTTTAGCGCATTCATACTCTGATAGGTATTTTTGTTCGTTTTGCGTTTGTTCTGGGTTTATTGTATTGCAGATATTGGTATAGAAACGTTCATGATTGTTTATATCTATATTTTTGTCTTTTTTACAAAGATTTTCATAAAATTTGGAGTGTTTTAATATTTCGTTTTGATCTTGTAAAATATTAAGTGTTTTTTTCGGAGCCTTCAATCCATTGTGCCTTAGCTCGCATCAGTATTCCTTTTATATTATGTTGAAAGCGACGTGTTAATAATGTGGTTGTATAGGCCCCAAACGGATGCCTTAAATATAAACAAATAATTTATATTATTAACATCTTAAAGTACACATAAACACCCAAACGGTAATTTTTGAAAAGCTAGTCTTTACAATTGTTTTTGACTTGTATGACAGTGTTTATTTGATTATCCACACAACTGAATATTTTTCCTCATATAAGTCCAATTAAATTTCAATCTCAGTAAAGTTACTAAAAATTACGATTTCTTTTGCTATTGCTTTCTATAAATGTTAACATGTTCACAATAAGTGGGGATTTAAATCTCATTTTAATTGTTTTACATTAAGGATTATTTAAGGAAAACGTGGAAAACTCTTTCTTAACAATTAGGGCAGTTTGACTACAATACGACACGTTTACACCGAAATAGCATTTCATTTGAATGTGGCTAAAAGTATTTGTATTGTCTAAACACTAATAAATGTTATTGTTGTAATTGTTGCTGTTGTTGTATGCTAAATGAAATGCTATTTCGGTGTAAACGTGTCGTATTGTAGTCAAACTGCCCTAATTGTTAGGAAAGAGTTTAAACGTTTGATGAAATCGATAATAAAAATATATAAAAAGTAATGCTAGAAGTAAACAAAGATTTAACTGATTCATAACATATGGTATGTTCCTTTATCATTGCTAATGACAGTTTCTAATAAAAGTAATGACAGAAAATACACTGTTCTTCATGGAATTCTTAGAATACTACTTTTCTTAGATGATTCTAAATTGTTCCTTAAACAATTTGCACTATAAATGTATTTCGAAATATTAATTATTTATTTTGTGTTCGCATTTACATATGAAACTTATTTAATGTTGGCAATGTTTGATAATATGACGTTCAATATGATTTATTTTGATGTCGTTGTAAATAGGGTATGTTAATTATAAATGGTTTTCGCTTTCTACGACATTAGGACTACACAATTGACAGTTTCTGTTATTGCAAGCACTTTTGTGTTATCGACCTTGCTCTATTTCTAATATGTGTGATGATAGGCGGATTTGAGGTAGTGTTATTTTTAATTGTTTCGTTGTAAGTATGTCCAAATATGGTTGTGTATTAAAAGTATTTCTGATGTTGCAATATATATTTAGTCTTGACGAATTATTGATTTCACTGTTCCAGTGTTGTTTGTAATGATCAAATAACGTTGTTTAATTTGATAGTAAGTGTATGTCTGTTCAGATGTTTCTGTCAAGGTTTATTGACGAGCAAAATGTAGTCATACATATGGTTTATACTATGATATAGCTTGCTTTATTTGTATTAGATCAAACAATGTTTGTTAAAATGATTATAAGGTATAATAAATATGAGAACTGCAACACAAATATCCCATTGTGGACTTTGTAGATTGCATAGTAATTATATACACGAACAACAAAATTGCTCTATTACTCATGTCTTCACCAGCGCCTTGATGATGCTTTGATCGTTCCCTGTAATAATTTACGATATCATTATTTCATCTTATTAGATTTGTGTTAAGCTATAAGTGCTCAGCAGAGGGTCGCCAGGTCTCTCTGAATTCCTGGAATGAATTACCCAATTATGTAATTTGTTAATAGGAAAGGACGTGAACCGTCTGCTTCTCGATTTCAAAACGAAGATTGCCGTAAATAAGTGTGAACTATCGCGCCGTTAATTAAAACTATAATCATAGAAAAGTTCGAACAAATATACATATGGTTGCAAAGAGCATCCAATGGTTCAGCCCGTTCAGCAGAGGTGGACGAATGCGTTAAAGAGCAACTTGTTAAATTTTACTCCAAGATCGTTTATAGAGTCGAGGTAAAAATATGCATGAACGTCACGCATACTGCCCCATACTATTTCTTAATCGACAAAATAGTAATACAGAGCATTATTTCATTTTGCAGAAAGTATGTTAACTAGTTGGTATCATCTTCATTGACAGGTAAAATAACACAATTGCAAACGCCATGTGATTATATTATTTCAGCGTGTTCAACTCAATCTATTTGACATAGGGAATGGATTATGTGTGACATGTATGAATATAAAGAAAGAGTGCAATTTCGTCGTGTTATCACTAAAATTAGGATGGAAGAGTTATTGTTAATGGCGTGAAATTGTGAATCAACGTTTGTAAATGACTTCTTTTAACAATGTTTCTTGCACAAGAATTCGCCGTTATATCTATTGAATAAGCGCATTTAATATCCGAATGTTTATCGTAAATACACGTCTAATTATTATATAAACATTACTAATTAGCGTACAATACATTTATAAAATACTTGTTTAACATCGCAATAAGTCGTGTACAATTTGTAATAAAGTGAGTTTTGTCAAATCTGTTATAATTGGCCTAATATGACTAATACAGATATGTCATATAAAATAAAGTGCACTATGTTCTGAACCACATCAAGCAGCCGTCAAAGAAAAACTATACTATAAGCCTTAGACTTGACTCGAATACAATTAATACACTATGTACACTCAATCCCTGTATGCAAGTTAACAACATAGCTTATAGAAACAATTTATATCTGTTTGCTTCTCATCTTAGAATCTGCCCCCATTAAATTATTTTCAAATGTTCACCATGTACAACCGATCGATTTTATTCATCTCAAGCTAATCAAGCATGTGTTACCAGAGTTGATGGTAAAGCGACATTTACTTTGATAAAGGCACGTTTAACACTAATTATTTAATATAATACACAATTTGGAAAATACTATCAGAAGTTTTTGTTGTTAGGATTTACTTGTTTCATTAACTCTTTGAAAATGAGTCTGTACTACAACGTTTTCTTTGGTGAAAATCTACAAAACATAGTTTGCTTTATAACTCGCATTGTCAACATTGATCAAGGCATGGCGGTACATCGTTAAATCATCTATGTTCGCTTCGAAAAGAAATTTAATTACCTCTACAAACTATACACTAGTACATTGTAGTTAACAGCATGATGACGTTAACGAAAAACAACTGAATTTTGAGAAAATATTTCGTGGATGAAATGTCTGCGTTTTCATCGATAAGACATATGAACATAAGAGTATTCAGTAATTGTATAACGTAGATTTTATTCAAGTTTCTACAAAAAAGTAAGTTTTAGTTGAAAATGTCAACAACATGCTTTGAATTGTTCAACATTTGATGAAACGAGTTTCATTTGAACGAAAAAAAACACAATCCTGAGCAAGTCTTTGATAAATACTATCAGGTACTTTCTCTATTTAGTGAAAACGTATTTAAATATATTTACGCGAAACTACAATAATATAGCTTTTAATAAAATTACCATATTGTTTACTTAACCGAGTCAGTACGGATTTGATGTAATGCACACATCAAATCTAAGAGCAATAACGTAGATCGATTTACCAGATTCCACAAACATTTCATTGCCTGCTACACATGCCTGAACCGACGTTACATTTACCTCTTTCATCATAATATATGTAGACAAATACATACACATATTAAATCAAATAGTGTGATTGTTTCAAACATGTTGTCATGATGTCAAATAGTGTGCATGTTTAACAAATGTTTACATGATAAACACAAAATATATTTATGATTTATTACATTTATATCTCTTTGATCAATTTCTTATTAAAATAAGGGAAAATGTGATGTCCACTGTTTGAAGAAAGTTCAGGTCCTAAAATCATATATTTCGTCTCTATTGCATCCATGTTATTTAGGCTGAACGAGTGTGGCATGTAACTGCTCATTTCTCATGTGCGAAGCTACATAGGCATGGCGCGTGCCTCCGTTAAGAGTCTGCCTACAAAAAAGGCGAATAAACGTTCTTCGAAACTCCTGACTCATTGTACAGTACAGAACGAAATTTACACCGCTATTTACTAAGGCGATTATGTCCATTGTATCGCCTAAGGGGATATAAATCTGTTCAAAGAAGTTTTCTTCTAATATACAAAACAGTATTAAAACACCTTGCGGTAACTCCGTTATTAAAAATAGCACGATCACAATTAGAAGCATAATCGTTGTTCGAGACATACGGGTACTCCGTGTTGATTGTCGACCGGAAACGGTGCTATCGATTGATGACTTCGTATGATTGAACCGTGAGCCGTTCAGCGTGAACACAAGAAGAGATCCGTATACAATTATAAGGACACATGGGATTATTTTTGCAAGACAACTGTATAAAATCATCCCTACCAAGATTATCGGTTTCGCCTTTCCTGAACCAAGGTTCAAAGGTTCGAATACGTACGCACCACTGTGTGCCTTCTTAAGAGTGTGACTCAGGTAGTTTGGTATCATGGCAACAGCAGAAGATATCACAATTATACAGACCACCAGCCTTGCTCGAATTATTCGCCGAATTCTTGTAAGGTTCCCTTTGGCTGGTGAATGTATATGGTGATGGCGAAATATTGCCAAGGCCACGGCTAGCCATATCGATATAGTGTGAGCCGTAGCGGAAATGTTTAAATATACAAGCAAAAATTGCATCCATTCCGAGCTGTTTTTGCTGGGTGATATTTTCGTCGCAGGATATTGACAGTAGAAATGGAATGCGAATGGGATATACGATATCATTGTTGTGATATCGAACACAGCCAGCCATGTCAATATGCAGTTAATTGGTGTTTGCATTTTCTTCCGAGTTAGAACAATTATATTGATACTGTTCAGTGGTATTCCAATAGCACAGATTACCAGACTTATGTATCCGTGCACCATGCTGTACGATTCACTGTATGTATCCAAAACGTTACGCTGAAAGTGAACATTCGACGCGTGAAAAGACGGAACGCTTACGTTGGCAATCGTTGTTGTGTTCATGACTGCACTCCGCATTAATGAACTCAAATACTCCTTGCTCAAGCAACTTCATCAAACGATTTAAACTTTAGTTATAAATAAACTTTTATTACACGATTAATAGTTGTATCCATGTATGATGTAAAATGTGTTAATGCGTCTTTTAGTTAAATACCACGGCGTTGCTAGGGAACTATCACATACATATGTTGTATAGTTATAAACACATTGTAACATCGCGTTAATGGTCTCTTCTTGGCTCAATTCGACAATGTTTTGGGCTGTAAAGTATTGAGAAGGCTATTTTATATCGCATGTTTAACAATCCGTATTGTGCTGGAGGTGAACTGCATTCGGCCTCTCATGTATTAAGCTTTCTAAATAACGCTGAAATAACATATGAAAGGTAAATGCTCTATTGGGAACAGTGCACACAGCGTGTTAATATTTTTAAAAAGTATTTATTCGCTTTCAAAAGACTAGCTGATGTCAATAAGAAATTCACTCTTTACAATATGAGTTATTTTTATTTTTGTTACATTTAGGAAGATATTTACATTTCTGAAATTGCAGTTTTAAATAGTTGTTTATCGCTAAACAACGTACAACTGATAAATATATCATTCGAAGACAATATAATTTAAATTTATAATTTTTGCGAGTTACCATTTAATTTGAAACTTTTGCGCCCGCTCAAAAAAAAAAGAGAACAGCAAACACAGACGTTCGTTTTATAACTGCTTTTTGTAAATACCTGATCAATAAGCACATCTTTCATTTATGCAGCCAGTTAGAATATAAATTAATTATAGGAAAGACTGCAACGGACGTATAGCATGTTATTAAATGCATTAACCTGAACGTTATATAGATTCACATAATTTATGTATTACTTAAAATAAACCGACACAAAAAATAACACATGCACTATTTACAGCATTGTAAATAATATTCTTACTTGTTTGATAGAAATTCCGTGGAACATGCAATATTCATGTCATAGTTCGCCTGCACAATTTACTATGTACACCAACACTGAAATTTACAAAAAAAAGAAACATACTTATATATTAGACGCACTGAAATGATATGTCTGTATTACATTGTGCAAAATAGACATGCGTACCACACTGCTGGCATGTAACTGCTTTGCATATGGCAACCGCCGATACTAGCAATACTCGCGATATCCTTCTCTACTGCATCATGAAACTAAACACAATAATTGTGTTATCTGTTTTTTTATTGGAGATGTGAAGTCCAAATCAGACTTTATGTTATTACCAGCATTTCTTAACAAGTATAAGCTTTGGGTTTTGATATTGGTAATCATGGGCTTTTGTAATTGCATATCACATATTTATACATATTTTGATGTAATTGTAATACTCATCATAACGAAAAAGTGTTTACTCTAATTAACCACTGATTAACTTGGTACCAAAGCTAAATACAATCGCGTGATGGACCCGATTCGATCAGTTTAGATAGTTTGTATGTTATTGTATTATATGTTGCTTTAAGAGATACTTTATGCAATATGCATTTAATTGTAATCAATAAGATATTTTCTTACACACTATTTTTATGATTTCAAGAAATGTCGCCATTTAAATATGACAATATATTACATTTAATATAGTACTCAAAGATAATGAGGAAAGTATATATCAAGTAAATTACTATGTTGTTCAATAGTTCTCTATCGCAACAACAACGTCAAAAGCATTACGATAGCGTGTGACAATAGCCATTTACTTGAAAGAAAGTCTAATAAATTGAAACGACATGTCACGCTGCATAAATCAGCAAATATAGGTGGGTGTTTCCTTCTTATCAAATAGAATGTACAGTACAACTTAGCAATGTCCTTTATCTTACGCACATTCATCAAAGCAATTATTGCCTTCAAAATATCACATGAAATGCAAAATTCGCAATTCGAATATGTATATAATTAGATCATTACTTATACATTCGTCATAGTTAACAATTTCTATTCAAAACTAATAATGTGCGATTGTCGTGCAACTAATAGTCACGCAAGGTTGGTGGTCTCATCAGAGTACGGAGTGGCCCCCGACAAGAAAATGCGAATGTGCATACGACCCATGTTTGCATGAAGCGGATGATATTAACAAATTTTTTTATCAAACGATTTTATCCAAAAGTAGTAGTTGACGATAGATCTACCAATAGTTTAATGTCCTCCATTGTTGTCATCTTCAATTTACTATGCAATCATTTCTAGTAATTTACATCAAGGCATGTGTTTATATAATTGAGGCCAGCTTTCAAAGGAATGCCAACACAGAAGCAACGCAAAGATATATTAACGATAACAACAATAATTAATTCGATCAACGTGTTATATCTAATACGCTGTATATCTTGTAAGGCGCACTCGAATGAAATAAAACCAATAAATCAGTATAAGATGAACTACCTAAGTATGAGAGATGGAAGCACGGACATTCGTTATTAGTTTCTGCTTAGTGTGCTGGTAATCATTGGTATAATTTACAGAAAATACTCTTGTCATCAGGTATTAGAGATAAGAACTGTGTAAGGTTAATGGCTTGATTACTTAGACTAACTACTTGAGGGGTTAAGACTGAAGAATAATTAATATGTTGATGCGTATTTATAATAGGTCGATTACAAGACATCAAAAAGAAGATATTTATGATAAAATACGCGATTCAAAAATGTAGTAGTAGGTGTTGTAGTATTAGTTGTTGTAGTAGTAGTAGAAGTAGTTGTAGTAGTAGTATTAGTATTAGTAGTAGTATAAGTATAGATAGTAGTATTAGTAGTAGTAGCAATAGTAGGAGTAGTAGTGTAGTAGTAGAAGTAGTAGTAGTAGTAGTAGTAGTAGTAGTAGTAGTAGTAGTAGTAGTGATAGTAGTAGTAGTAGTGGTAGTAGTAGTAGTAGTAGTAGTAGTAGTAGTAGTGGAAGTAGTAATTGTAATAGTTGCATAAGTAGTCGTAGTAGTTGTTGTAGTAGTTGCAGTAATTATTAGTAGTTGTAGTAGTTGAAGTAGTAATAGTAGTTAAAGTAGTGATAGAAGTATAAGTCTTGTGAATGTGTTGGTAGTTCTATATGCGCTGATTTGAAATCAATTCGGGCAATCACTCGCACAGTATATATACTTATCTGATTAATTCTGCGTCTGATTCAACGAGTAATGTCGTTTTTACTCTACATAACTACAGTGCAAATCTCAACGGCAGCTATCCCGAATTTAATGCATACAAATATCAATTTCGCGGATCAATTTGCACAGAAATTCAACCCCCGGTCAGTAACTCGTATGTTCAACTCTTGAATACAGGGCACTGTACGGTTCACCAACCAGTATATGTGAAATGACAACTGCAAAGCGGAGTCATGAACTACCACGACGATATCTCTATATGTCTGTGACCTGTAAATGATACCTGCAGCAACACAAATACTAGGAACTCCCCTTCGACTTCATTGAACTTAATATAATTGCATGTTATTCGCAGTATCTACAATACTTAAAATAATTAAATACTTAAATACTCAAATTTATCATATTGGTAACATATTTCATTTGATTAACACATTTGCATATATACTTCATCATATGCTGACTTTGTTTGGAACCATTTTGAGTTACTACAAAATGTATGTGATTTCATACTTTAATTTATTTTTTAAAGAAAATTCACTGATTTCGATTTGTTAATCTGCTCTTTTACATATTTTCGAAACAAAATGTATTAAAATACTTGGCATATGTAAATCTATCGCACTGTTTTAGTTACGTGTACCTGTGGTTGTTAACTCGGGTAAATGTTCGTCAAACGCTCTCTGAATTAAAGAAACTTACATAGAAATATTAAACAGATACCGTTATATGTTGAATTTTGTTCTAACATATACAATAAACCAATCGCCATCAACCCATATTTCGTACATATACTTTATTTCCGTTTGCCAAATATGAACTATAGGTTCTTTGATTAATGTATTTAATACATCCAACAATCCATCCCCGAGATGGATTTTAACCTCAAACGTAAATCACTTAACTGGCAAAACATGTTTTGTTACACGATGTACTTATACAGTCGAAACCCAATTGCTCAAACTCGCGGGGAGCTATCCGGAATTCGAGCCGTCAAATTCAAATATGATATAAGTAACTAACATAGATATGCAACAAATTTCCATCACTAGTTGAAGAGTTGTAATACTTTCTAAACTCCGTATTACTTTCTGCCTTTAAATTAATAATAACCACATATACACTTGAAATATTCATTTTATCGTACAGCTAAATGATTTTATTTAACAAAATACGACTCATTCAATTAAGGTAAGGTTTATCCCACACCTGAAATTAAACCATCGGCTTTACATGTACATATAGACTACTTTGATGGGCCTTTCATCTCTGGTTAAAGGTCAAACTCAGTGAAGACTTGTACACGATTTACGTAGCTAAAATGAATTACGATATTTAATGAGCATTTTATTGACCAAATTCAAAAAAGGAAAAATATATTTTCTTGTTATTTTCTTAAATTGCTATTAATGACAATAATCATAACAATACAATAAATGAATACAAATAAATCACTTTTGAATGTGTAATTTTCAAATCAGTATACCGTATATAAATAAAAGCCGTTATGTATCAATCCAAAAGCAGCGTTTTTTTATAAAAAGTATGTAGTTAAACAATAATGTTAACTGCCTGACGATAAGATGGATTCATTCAGTGAAATAGTCATATATAATATTTCCCTTCGCATGAGCTTTATTGTTTTTCAACCGCTTTAATTCCCTTACAATTTCTTCTGTCGATATGGGGTTGTCGAGTTCGTGGAACGAAAGTTCTGTGTTACGCCTATAATCAAATTCATGTAAGAAAGTATCGGCGCCAAACGAATTTATATTTACGTAGCCTTCGCCCGCTTATTTACTATACTAATCGTGACATTCGATGAGCGATGTCGTATCTGAGTTTTGTGATGTAGTTTTACGTTTAAATAATTTCAAAAACTCACGGGATGATTTCCTTCTCATAGTTTGCATATGCTTGCTTTAATCAGTGTTGTATTTTTATTTTGTGTCCATGCATGTATACGTTTAAATCTTTTTAGACGATATCATTTGTTCTCGGCTCGGGTACGCTCGTTTTTATTTAGATTACACAGATATAGCTCTTGAGCATTGAGATAGTTTGGTTTTACATTATTCGATAAATAACTTTTCTTTATTTTTATCAGAATCTATAAACCTTTTACTTTCAAGTTTTAGAATGCGCTTCAAATACTTTTTTTCTTTTAGAATTTAAGAAGTTCGAAAAATCTCCCACTAGCATATCCTGATCAGAGTTTGAATCAATTTCTTATAATAACATTTGTTCCAGAATATGTACATTGCACGACAATCACGAAAGAAGTCGCATTTTTCTCGGGTTTTCATTTCGAATAAACAATCGGATTAATATGACTTATCTAGTTGAAACAGAGTTATTCGTGTGGAGAACAAATGTCAGCGGCGCGTAATTGGAGAATTCCGTGAAATTTCTAACGGTAAAATCTAAAATATCCTTAACATTGGTGCACACAGTTAATAAATAATCAACTAAGCTTTCACCATTATGTGCATAGCAGGTTTTTTAACATATGATTAGATTGTCATGTAGACGTCCAATCACGATGCAAATATTATTCTCCTTATATGTATCTAACTGGTAGTCTCCAAATCGCTTCGATATAAGGTCATAAGTTGAGCGTGGGATTAGGGTTTCAATATATGGAACACTTTCAAAATCGGTATCGCTTATATACCTATCATGTTTGATGCAATAGGCTTTATTCCCCGTTCGAGCCGATCGAACAAACGAACGTGTTCAAATTGTGAACGGGACTATAAAACAGTTCGAGCCATCCGTTAATTCGACCCTAACTTACTCGAGCAACCCGAAACAAATGTATATGCATGTATAGCAAAAGAAATCGATGCTTCGTGGATAGTGCGAGCTAAACGGACTTCGAGCCAAGAGAGTACGAGTCATCGGGTATCGGCTTTGCGTATGGTCTACAAGTATAAATAAAGAGTTAATTAACCGCCGAGTTTTCAACCTTAACAATCTGACACTAGTAAAATGATAGTACAATAGCAACATTAAGCTTTTTGTCAAATATAATCATAAACCAGTCAGTCTTTGAACACAATTGGGACATCCCTTAATTTCTTATTTTAAAGCACATCGACACATCTATTTAACCCATTTATGCCTAATAGAATCTCCCATTCTTCTAAATTGGATCAATTTATTTCCAAACACTGGGATGTTTAGTATATTATTTCTATATTTAGACTATTTCATACAGAAATTCCTTTACGCAAACAGCGAAGACCCTGATGAGACGCCGCATCATGCCTTTTGTCTAGACGCTAGGCATAAATGGGTAAAATATCCAGCATAACATGTGCTTGGCTATTCACTTTCCATATCTCATCATATTAACCACAGTTCAATAAATTCCAATCATTACCGCGCAATAGTTGTGTCTAAAATAGTGTATACCTTTATCAAGGAACATACACTTTGCCCTCTGCAAATTTTGGTAGGTTGTGAATTAAGGAATTGACATTCATCTCGTTTCGCATAGCGTAGTACTATAATATCGATACACGCAATAAACAGACGTTAGCCATTTATTGTGCTCAGACTATTTCTTTAAAACAGATACTAAAACACCAATCAATTGCGATTAACGTCGACAGTAAAGTTTTTATATTTTATATCAACATTTGAATATTATGACCATGCTCATGATAAACTGGAATAGACAGGACAAACTAAGCAATTTTCGAAATAAGGTTAATCGAAATTTATTGAACGATCGAGTTGTATAATGTAGAACTAGTGTTTTTTTTATTTTGTGTTGGTTGTTGCATATTGAGTTTGATGTTACAGCCTGCTCTTTATGTTGTGTATGTATCTGGTTAACTAGGTATTAGTCTTAATGAGAACGTTTGAGGAAAACACAACACCATACATCTACATGCACTATGTATGTGGTTGTTAAATATGTGAAAAATGCAGGCCCATTCGGTACATTGTGATGTTTGTACAAATCACAGTGTTGAGTATGACAATTGACAGTGGCGAGCGTCCCGTAATTAACTTTCATCGTTTTAATTAAAAAATGAACGCTGAAATATGTATCGTTAAATATGATTGATCAAATTTGGCCGTGACAAGTAACATTGTATTTGGCTGTTTATCATGAAGTCATGTTTACAAAGCGTTTGGAATAGCAGTCCTAAATCACGTGTGATTGGCCATAACCATCTCGTAGATGAACCATCTTTGCAGAAGGTTCTGTACTGCGGTCTGTAAATATGGTAATACCTTATGGAAGCATCATTCCAACGTTTGTTCAACTTTAAATCGTATAGCATTGATGCATTCTTTAATTTTGCTAGTTCCTGATTCAAAATTTAATTCCGTTCAACATAAATCATATTGAAATAGTTATAACTTTTGTTTCATATTATTCTAACATGTTTTAACGATGAGCAACACACGAATATAAAGTTGTATAAATAAGTACACTCAACGGCATTGTGTATTACTATCTAAACAATATAAGCACCCCGTAAACCATTGCACACATGCTTTGACACTACGTTTAAATACAGCATTGTGGGACACGCATTAGTAGTTTATAAGCTTTGTGGTTATTATTTTGCCAAAATAACTGCATGACGTGAATCAGTTCCTTAAAGATAGAGATACCATTGGTGAAACACACTGGCTTGTAACGACTTCAGCAAATAAAATAGTACGTGTGAAAATGCAGCGCTTTTCAGTCGCTACAGCGCACCCATGCATCAATAGCAAAATATGTGTTTTCTGTAAAAAACATTAAACGCTATATACTTATTTATAACCGGGTGTACATAATGTTAGACAAGTCTTTTTTTTAAACACATATAGTGTATTTTGGTTGTGTTGGTGTTGTTTTAATTTTGTCGTAGTAATATAAAATATTTTAGCATATGTGATACCAAGCCGTAGTCATCCAATAATCCTGACATTGAGCAATTCATGAACGTCTTTGCCTTCTTTCTCTCGATTGCGATGTTCGCAGACATCCTTTATGGAAATCGTGTATTGACTCACTGTGTTCGATTCAACGCTATTTATTTACTACTTTCAATTAAAAATAGGTAGTATTTAAGAGTTTTTCCCAACAAAATGTCCTCGGTAAACTTGTATATGTAGGAAATATTTCTCTGAGTTATGTAATTAAACGTTTGATAATCATTTGCGATCGGTCTGAAAATTCCAATTACGATTTATTTCAATATTGTCCCACTGTTACAATTCGTATTGGTCGATATATATATTGAGTTCCTTTTTTTCACTGTCTATACATGTGCTGTGATCTAATACAGCGTACTATATGCTACCTCACACCATTTAATAATATGAGGACAAGTACTCGCTCATTGTCGATTTTCCGTGATTACAAATCTTTACAATAATTTGCAGTACACATTTCACAATTGTGTTATTACCCACAGTTAAAGTTGCATTTTGCAATCTATTGATACCTCTTCATATCTTGTGAACAATTGTCTAACGTAATTTGCATTCATCACGCTTTCAGAGTCTTAGAGTGTCATGACATTGCCGACATTCCTTTAAAATTGACGTTTACGGTTTGTGGTAATTTCTTTGTTGTATCGTAACATTAATAGCATAATTGTCTCCCGATATTCTATTTTAAATGCCTACTGTTTGGTTGTACTGTTTTATTGTTTGATTAGTTTTTTGTTGCAACTGTTTTCGTTGCACATGTTGTTCATCACCTTTAATGCCGATTAAAGCTCGTTCCCTGTACATCTTCTAACCCACCGTTTAGAATTGTAAACAACAAAACGGTGGTCCCTTCGGGCTCTTACTCTTTCCCGCTTACTTAATTTACATCAATATTAGGTAAATACGTGACATGTATCAGTTCTCATAAATGCAAAAAATATAGAATAAACATACTCTTTTAATATTGAATGTGCTGCTAGTGTGTTGTATTTCTTTTAATCGTCTTAACCCGTTTATGCCTAGCGTCTAGAAAAAGGCCTTGGCAAACAGCGTAGACCCAGATGAGACACCGCCTGATGCGGCGTATTATCAGGGTTTGCGCTGTTTGCTTAAAGGAATTTCTGTAAGAAATATTCTAAATATAGAAAAAAATGTATAATATACATCCCTAATTTTGGAAATAAATTGATCCAATTTAGATGGATGGGAGAGTCCACTAGGCATAAATGGGTTAATGGTTTGATTAATACGCACCAAACATTGACGATTTATTTGTTTTATCCTTGGTGAAAAGTTAACACAAATGTTATGTTTTGCAATTAAATGTCATCTTATGATATCATACTTTTCATTTACGATAGACGCCACTTGTGGGCACACTAATCCAGACAAATAAGTATTCTCTTACACAAAGACGTTCCGCATAACGACAGTTACGACCGAAAGTTGCTCAGTAACGAAGACTGAGAGGCAATCGTCGACATACATTAAACATTGCGTTCATGTCAATGGCAGTGTGACCAAGACATTATGGAGTTTCTGGAGAGCAAATACCATTGAGTCCATTAGCCGACCGGATAGAATTAAACCTAGTTGTATGGGGCCATATATTTGTTTTCCAGTCTTTCGTCCAACGTGTCAATGCATGTATTACAAGATCGTGTTCTATATTAAACAACCGATTGTGGACGATATTTACGTTATTGTTGTATATTATAAGGTAATCAATTCACTTAACTATTATGTAAGCATGTATGTATTATGTAATTATGTAAGTTCGTTATATCCTTAAATACAACAGCTTTAAAGTAATTCCTGTGGATATTATTTGTAAAATTAATATTCATTAGTGTTGTATCAGAAAATCTATCAATCCATAGAATTAACGAATTTCCAAATGGGGCTGAAGATAAAATAACGAAACAACTGTGGTATGCCGGTAACAATACTATTAATACATAATTGAAAAGATGGGTGTCATCATATGGTAAAAGTTATGTAATTACGTTGCACAGTGGCGTATAAAAATGCTGTCAATATATATTATTAAACCGGAATAACAACTGTATAGTAATTTAAGATACTACTGTTTAAAATCACTATTTTTCATAAAAAAAGAATGTAGTATATACACGTCTGTGTATTTATGTGTGAAACTTATTAAAGTGTGTTCTCAAACAGAATGTGTCACGCTCATGTTTAATGCATTATACATTGTGTTGTTCTCATGTTGAGCAATACGTGTTAAATGGCCTAAATAATGCTGAATATACATGTACACTATTTTATTACTACAAGGTTTCAAATCAAAGCGGATGCACAAAATTGTTTATAAATAAATTTAAGTATTTACTCTTAGAATCGAGCACAGTTTCCCATCCAAACTTGAAAAAGATCTCTACCTAGCTGATATCGTTTGTATGGTCCACTGCATGGGTTTTACGACTGCATCGTCGTTTTAAAATATCGCTAAAAAGGTTTTAATAAGCCACGAATAATGTTCGATACACGCCTAATGTAGTCGATGCATAATATATGATTTACGTTATTTAATTATTTTTGTATTAAATAATACCATCTTCGGGAAGTGACACTTATGATCATTATGTGTCATGCACATTAAACAATCCATTACGCAACAAACCATAACGTGTCACTTCAATTAAAACAGACTAGATCAAATTAGATGAGCACGTTCTAATATTTATGTTCTAATTATTATTCTAATGGGCAAGTGCATAGTATATCCTGAGTATCATATGGGGGACCGTAAAATATATAACATGCATCACCGCATTTTATATGTGTATGGATGAATATTCAGGAATTAAAGATCCTTACGAATGTTATTAAATTACTATGTTTGTTAATCGTCAAAATGCAAAATGATAGTGATCAGTGGTTTATTTCGTAATAACTTTTCATTAAGAGTGTTTTGACATAGGCGCACCAGTTATACATCATATACAATTACTGAATTATTAGTGTTCACTTAATCCAACAATAACCTTACTTTGGGGCACACTTAAAACACAAAACTCTCCAGATGTTTTCTGACAAAATACACTTTCCCGTATTTGGCGTTTACGCTAGATAAGCCATCATTTTTGCATTATTTCTGTTTTTATTCTATACACTTATACACAAATTTCTCAACTAAATTACTACACTAATTATCAAGTACCGCAGGGTTGAAAAAAAATAACGGATTTTAGTTTAAGTAGTTTTGATAAATATCATTAAAGCTGCGTGTTATTTTGTCAATAATGTGGTATTATAGGCCCCAAACGGATGTCGCAAAGATAAATAAATAATTTATATTAATAACCTTCATAAGTACATATAGAAACCCAAACGGGCATTTTTCAAAAGCTACTCTTTACAAACAGTTTGGCATGTATGACAGTAATTATTTGATTATCCACAAAACTGAACATTTTTTTCCATATAAGTCCAATTACATTTCAATCTCAGTAAAACAATGTAACTTACAATTAAGATTTATGTTGCTATTGCTTTCTCTAAATATAAACATGTTCACAATAAGTGGGGATTTAAATCTCATTTTAGTTTTTGGGGCGATTGCCTTCTGCAATTCGCGCCATAGGTAACATAATATACGTATACTGAAGAATGTAGTTCATTACTGCATTTAACCACTTTGCATCCAGATTCTGCATTCGCAAAGAAAATAGCTCTGATCAAAGCGTTTCATACATGGCAACGTCTTTTCAGTGTGACATTAGCACCCGAGTAACACGAAGTCCTCATGTAAGGTATATACAGCGACGAAATATCGGTTCAATACTGGACTATCTACACTTAACCGATAAAGCGCATTTATGTTCTTTCGTTTAAAGAAATCACCTGCATTCGCGTTATTGGCGACATTATTTAAATACCACGCGCTAGACTTTTTACTGTCAAAGTAAACATCTCAATGTTCTGTGCGCTACACAGTTTTTATACAACAATTCGCCCGTGCTTCTCATGTCAGTTTTGAACTTTTTCCTTATACACGAAATAGATGTCGTCGTTGTCACTTTCACAGCAGCACATTAGTTTGCGCAAATGTTTTCCAAGTAATGAAAACAATCTCGTATATGTCCGCCCTAACAGTAGAACATTATCAACATTAATTTTGTGTTCCGATTAAGTCGCTATACCTACACTTTGTCGGTGTGACTTTAAGTCCAGCAAATACAGGTAATTGCACATATATATATATATATATATATATATATATATATATATATATATATATATATATATATATATATATATATAAAAGAATAATAATTGATTATAGAATTATAGATGACGTGTAGAACCCTTATGACAACGTTTGTCTTCACGAAATCTCAGAAACATATAACACTAAGTTAAAGTAAAAACCTAGGTCACCAGTTCAAATGGTAATGATCAACATTGTATTCACAAACGTTTCGCACTGATAAATTGGCACGTACGACAATGACTTGTTTTAAAAAGCTGCATTTACTTTTAACCCCATTAGCTAAATCATATATTTTGTTGGCAGCCTGTCATCCTTCCTTAATTCCACCTGTTTTATTAAAAAAAGTAATGGTAGAAATAAACAAACATTTATCTGATTCATAACATATGATATCTTCCTTTAACATCGATAATGACAGTCTCTAATAAAAATAATGACATAGCGAATACACTGTTCTACATGGAATTCTTAGAATAATACTTTACTTAGATGAATTAATATGTTTTTAAATTGTTCATTATACAATTCAAACTATAAATATATTTCGAAATATTCATTATTTATTTTTTATTTTGTGTTCTCATTATAGGGATAATACACGTTTTCGAGGGCATGATCATCTGCGAGCGCTCGAAAAATCAGTGTCAGTTTCAGTTTCAGCAGGAACGAATTTTAAGCGCCCGCAGATGATCATATCCGACACAGTATGTATTTTCGCTATTATTGCATAAAAAATCACACATACGAAAATACATTAAAATAACATTGAAAACAATATGTTTTTTCATCGCCAAAATAACTCGATTATTTCATATGACGTCATACGGTTCAAGGTTGTGTTTTACATAGGCCTGGCTCGGTAATCATCAGAAATGACGACGCTTTTCCTGCGGATAGGCAGTTTTCGATTTAAAATGTGTTTACGCAGTGGATTAATGCAAATTTAAAATGCAGCCGCGCTAAGTAAGAATTGAGGAATTATTTTAGAATTGACCGGTCGTGATGGATAGATATATCGCCAGAATAAGTCATTATTTTCATAGATGTTTCTTTCGTACAACTACAGGTCTATCTTATTTCGTTCCAACTAAATTTTCTTAAAATTATTTAATACTTCCAATATATTGTCACTGAAGTATGTCAAGCATACAGCAGGAACGTTGAAGGTACATAAACACTTACATTTAAAGCATTGTCTTTTGAAAGTGTTGAGTAAATAACCTTTATTTCATTGATTTTGCTGATAAAATAAAGTTGTTATCAAGAGAGTGCATATGTGTAAATTTCAAAAGTGGATTTTAAATATTCATTGCCCCATCCCTTAATGAATGAGGAAACTGGTGCTTATTCAGTTCCCCATTTATGCTTGGAAAGTCGTCGAAGGCTGGAGTTATTAACAAAGTTCATAATGACTTCATTGAATCCACTAAGGGAAGTTACTGCGCGTGGACCAGTTTATGGATATTAAAAACACATAAAAGGGCTTAAACGGCACGCGAATCGCCTTGTTAATACACGATTTCTCCCGTTCAAGACCTTCTTTTTCCAAGTTTCTGCACCCCACTAGAGGGCATTATAGATAGAGTTTATGCAATAATAACTTATCAAACTTATTTAATGTTGGCAATGTTTGCTAATATGGCTTTAAAAATGTTTTTCTGATAGCTTTGTATATTGGGCATATTAATAATAAATGGTATTCATTTTCTACGACATTAAGACTACACAATTAACAGTTTCTAATATCCCGAGCACTCTTGTGGTATCGACCTTTTTATTTATAATATGTGTGATGATAGGCGAAATTAAGTTAGTGCTATTCTAAATTGTTTTGTTGTAATTATGTCCAGATATTGTTCTGTATTAAACGTATTCTTGATGCGGCAATATGTAATTAGTCTTGACCAATAATTGATTTCACACTACCAGTGTTGTTTGTAATGATCAAATAAACGTTGTTCATTTTTCTGTCAAGGTTTCTTGACGAGCAAAATGTTGTCATACATATGGTTTATAATATGAATAGTTTGATTGATTTGTATTAGATCAAACAATTTGTGTTAACATGCTTATAAGGTATAATTAACATGATAATTGCAACACAAATATCCCATTGGGGACTTTGTAGATTGCATAATAATTATATACGCGAACGAAATTGCTCTATTAAACAAGTCTTTACCAGCGCCTTGGTGATTCTTTGGTCCTGTAATAATGTACCATATCCTACTTTCATTTTATTAGATTTTATTGTTAAGCTAAATGTGCTCAGCAGTGGGTCGCCTAGTCTGTCTGAATTCCAGGAAAGAATTACCCAATTATGTAAATGGCTAATAGGGAAAGTAAGTGAACCGTCTGCTTCTCGATCTCAAAACGAAAATAAATAAATAAGTAATTTTTATACAACCGCGTCGTTAATTAAAACTATAATCATAGCAATGTAAGAACCAATATACATATGGTTGCAAAGAGCAGTCTATTGTTCAGTCCATTCAGCAGGAGTGGACGAATGCGTTTAAGAGCCACTTGTTTATTATATATTATTTGTATTTGTATAGATTGTATGTATTTATAGATTCACGTGACAGAATATGATGTGTTTTTTTAGTATTAAGACGATGTACTATTGTATAAGTCTGAATAAACTATGTCTGTCTGTCTGTCTGTCTTTAATAAAACTCCAAGATCGTTATAGAGTCGAGGCTAAAATATGCATGAACGTCACGCACCCTGCCCCTTACTATTTGTAAAACGAAAAAATAGTAATAATGAGCACTATTTTATTTCATTTTGCAGAAACTATGTTAACTAGTTGGTATCATCTTCATTAACAAGTTAAATAACACAATTGAAAAAGCCTTGTGGTTATATCATTTCAGCGTGTTCAACTCAATCTAGTTGATATAAGGAATGGGTAATGTTTAACATTTATGAATATTAAGAAAGAGTGCAATTTCGTCGTGATATCACTTAAATTTAGATGAAAGAGTAGTTGTAAAAGGCGTTACATTATGAATCAAGGTGTGCGTATGACTGCTTTTATCAATGTTTTTCACACAGGAATTCGCCGTGATATCTATTTAATAAGCGCATTTCATTTCCGCATGTTTAACGCAAATCAACTTCTAATAATTATGTAAACATGACTACTTAACGTAGAGAACAGTGAAGAAAATACTTGTTTAACATCGCAATAAGTCGTGCGCAATTTGTAATAAATTAAGTTAGTTTTACAAAATCTGTTGAAATTGTCTGTATTTGACTATTACAAATATATAATATAAAATAGAGTGCATTATGTTCCTAACAACATCTAGCAGCCGTCAAGGAAAAACTATAATATAAACATTATACTAGACTCGAATACAATTAGTACACTTTGTACACTCAATACCTTAAATGAAAGTTAATACCATAACTTAAAGAAAGAATCAATCTCTGTTTGTTCACATTTTAGAATCTGCTTACATTCACCACCATTAATTTCTTTTCAAATGTTCACCATGTACACCCGATCGATTTCAACCATCTCAAGCTAATTAAGCATGTGTTACCATAGTTGATGGTAAAGCGACATTTACTTTGATAAAAAGCAAGTGTAACACTAATTATTTAAGACAACACAAAATATGGAAAATATCATAAGCAGTTTTTGTTGTTGAAGTTTACTTGTTTCAAAAATTCTTTGAAAGTGTTTCTTTACTAGAACGTTTTCTTTAGTGAAAATCTACAAAAACTTAGTTTGCTTCATAACTCACGTTGTCAAACAATGAACAATGCATGGAGGTAAATCGTTAAATCATCTATGTTCGCCTTAAAAAGATATTTATTTACCTCTAAAACAATTGAAACGTCTCTAAAAACTATACATTAATACATTGTTATTAACAGCATGATAATGTTAAAGAAAAACAATTGAATTTTGAGAAAATATTTCGTGGATGAAATGTCCGCGTTTTCACCGATAAGACATCTGCAAATAAGGGTATTCAGTAATTTTATAACGTAGATTGGTAATCAAGTTTCTACAAATAAGTAAGTTTTGCTTGAAAATGTCAACAACATGCTTTGAATTGTTCATCTGAACGAAAATAAACACAATACTGAGAAAGTCTTAAGTAAATACTATCAGGTATCCTCTATTAGTGAAAACTTTTAAAAATATATTTACGCAAAACATACAATAATACAGCTTTTCATATAATCGACATAGTCTTTACTTAACCGGGTCAGTACGGATTTGATGTAATGGACACTTCAATTCTAACAACAATAACGTATATCGATTTACCAGCTTTCACAAAAATTTCATTGCCTGCTACAAATGCCTGAACCGACGTTACGTTTACCTCTTTCATCATAATATATGTAAAAACATAACTGTTTTTCTTTATACATACACATATTAATTCAACTAGTCTGATTGTTGTAAACATATTGACATGATGTAAAATAGTGTGCATGTGAGACAAATGTTTAAATGATGAACACAAAATATATTTAAATGATATATCACATTCATATCTCTTTGATCAAGTTCTTATAAAAATAATGGGAAATGTGATGTCCACTGTTTTTAGATAGTTCAGGTAATACAATCATATATATCGTCTCTATTGTATCCATGTTATTTAAGCTGGACGAGTGTGACATGTAACTGCTCAATTCTTATTTGCGATGCTACATAGGCATGGCGCGTGCCTCCGTTAAGAGTCAGTCTACAAACAAGGCGAATAAACCTTCTTCGAAACTCCTGACTCATTGTACAGTACAGAACGAAATTAACACCGCTATTCACTAAGGCTATTATGCCCATTATATCACCTAAGGGGATGTAAATCTGTTCAAAGAAGTTCTTCTTATACATACAAAACAGAATTAAAACACCTTGCGGTAACTCTGTTATTAAAATTAACACGATCACAATTAGGAGCATAATCGTTGTTCGAGACATACGGATAGTTCGTGTTGATTGTTGACCGGTAACGGTGCTGTCGCTAGATGACTTCGTATGAATGAACCGTGAGGCGTTCAGCGTGAACAAAAGAAGAGATCCGTATATAATTATAAGGACACATGGGATTATTTTCGCAAGACAACTGTATAAAATCATCCCTATCAAGATTATCGGTTTCTCCTTTCCTGATCCAAGGTTCAACGGTTCAAATACGTACGCACCACTATGGCAAGCGGTTCGACGCATAATCCCAAGAAACTAGGTTTCTCATGAGAACCTAGGTTCTCATAATGAGAACCTTGGTTCTCAGAATGAGAACCTAGGTTTTCATGAGAACCTAAGTTTTCAAATGAGAACCTTGGTTCTCATGAGAACCTAGGTTTTCAAATGAGAACCTAGGTTCTTGTGAAAACCTAGGATACCAAACGAGAACTTAAGTTCTCAGAATGAGAACCTAGGTTCTCATGAGAACCTAGGTTCTCATGAGAACCTAAGTTATATGTGTCTATGAGAACCTAGGTTCTCATGAAAAACCTAGTTTCTCATGAGAACCTAGGTTCTCAAGCGTAAACCAAGGTTTTCAAATGAGAACCTAGGTTCTCATGAGAAACCTGGTTTCTTGGGATTTCATAAACCTTGGTTCTCATGAGAACCTAGGTTCTCGTGAGAAACCTGGTTTCTTGGGATTTCGTAAACCAAGGTTCTCATGAGAACCTAGGTTCTCATGAGAAACCTAGTTTCTTGGGATTATGCGTCGAATCGCTTGCCATAATTAACCTCCAGTTGTCTCCCATTGCTTGGTACACGCTGGCGGCATATGTGTAAAATGAATAGAAATAGGCGTGAAACCGTGAATGTTTCTCCCCAAGAGCATTTTCTGAACAATGTTCAGACAATGCTCAGTAATATTCTACGAAACTTATCTGTTGAATATTTGTGACAACAGGCATTAGCCGTCGGTGACCGCTTCTTGTTCATGTTTCCGTGCATGGGTGTTCTTGAGGAATGAAATTAGTAAAGTAATCGGTCGACATTGGTCTGAACACGTTAATAAAAAATTGAACTGTTTATGAAATACATCTTTAATTGTAAATATGATTTTGAGACTAAAAATTCAGATCAATCGTTACATAATACATTGTTACAGCATTGAATGAGTTTCAAATATTCAGTTCCCTTGTTCGGGCCTCAATCGACTGTACGGTACAGTTTTCTATTTTAGGTACGTCTGTGACCTACATGTAGGAAGCAATCATTATGGTATGAAGTTTTATCTCTATTGATTATGTGTAATAATGTTTTATTCAATCGTAAGATATCGACAACATTGCAAGAAAAACTTATGCGCTAAAGACTTTGCAAACATATTTCAATAACTTGAGATATCTGCAAAAATAAAGTTCTTTACGGCGTGTTTTCATTCTGTCCAGCCCGTGTGTAATCATATGTGAACCCCAGTGATCCTGCGCCCTGAATAATGTGTCCCGTATTCCAAACGAGCAAGTTTACGCCGTCCGACGCGTAATTCTGAAAACCTAGGGATCTAAAAACCTAGGTTCTCTGAGAACCTAGGTTCTCATGGAAGCTAGGTTCTCTGAGAACCTAGGTTAGTTCTCAGAGAACCTAGGTTTTCAGAGAACCTAGGTTTTCAGAGAACCTAGGTTCTCAGAGAACCTAGGTTTTCAAAGAACCTAAGTTCTCATGAGAACCTAGGTTCTTTGAGAACCTTGGTTCTCATAATGAGAACCTAGGTTCTCAAGAGAACGTAGGTTCTCAAGAGAACCTAGGTTCTCTGAAAACCTAGGTTCTCAGAGAACCTAGGTTCTCAGAGAACCTATGGTTCCCAAATGAAAACCACGGATATGGCAAGCAGCTAGACGCATAATCCCAAGAAACTAGGTTTCTCATGAGAACCTAGGTTCTCATTCTGAGAACCTAGGTTCTCATTCTGAGAACCTAGGTTCTCATGAAAACCTAGGTTTTCAAATGAGAACCTAGGTTCTCATGAGAACCTAGGGTTTCAAATAAGAACCTAGGTTCTCATGAAAACCTAGGTTCTCATTTGAAAACTTGGGTTCTTGACGCCATGTGCAATCTTCAAGCGAGAACCTAGGTTCTCATTCTGAGAACCTAGGTTCTCATTTTGAGAACCTAGGTTCTCAAGAGAAACCTAGTTTCTTGGGATTATGCGTCGAACCGCTTGCCATACACTACCGTGTGCCTTCTCTAGCGTGTGGCTCATGTAGTTTGGTATCATGACTACAGTGGAAGATATCACAATTATACAGACCACAAGCCTTGCTAGGATTAATCTTCTAATTCGTGTAAGGTTCCCTTTTGCTGGTGAATGTATATGTTGATGGCGAAATATTGCCAAGGCAACGGCTAGCCATATGGATATTGTGTGAGCCGTAGCCGAAACGTTCAAATACACCTGCAGGAAATGCATCCATTCCGAGCTGTTTTTGCGTGGTGATATTTTCGTTGCAGGATTGTGATATCGAACACAGCCAGCCATGTCAATATGCAGTTAATTGGTGTTTGCATTTTCTTCCGAGTTAAAACGATTACATTGATACTGTTCAGTGGTATTCCGATAGCACATATTACCAGACTTATGTATCCGTGCACCATGCTGTACGATTCACTGTATGTATCCTAAACGTTACGGTGAAAGTGAACATTCGACGCGTGAAAAGACGGAACGCTTAGGTTGGCAATCGTTGTTGTGTTCATGACTGCACTCCGCGTAAATGAACTCCAGAAATACTCCTTTACTAACACGATTAATTGTTGTATCCATGTATGATGTAAATTAGTGTTAATGCCTCTTTCAGTTAAATACCACGGCGTTGCTAGGGAACTATAACATAAATCTGTTTTATAGTTATAAAAACATTGTCACATCGCGTTAATGGTCTCTTCTGGCTCAATTCGACAATGTTTTTTTCTATATAGAATTGTGTAGGCTATTTTATATCGCATGTTTCACAATCCGTATTGTGCTGTAGGTGAACTGCATTCGGCCTATCATATATTAAGCTTTCTCAATAACGCTGAAATAGCATATGAAAGGTAAATGCTCTATTGAGAACAGTGCACACAGCGTGTAAATATTTTTAAATAGGTATTTTTAATTCATTCGCTTTCTAAAGCCTAGCTGATGTTAATAAGAAATTCCCTCCTTACAACATTAATAGTTATTTTTAATTTTGTAATATTTCGGAAGATATTTACATTTATTTAATTGCATTTCTAAAAAATTGTTTATCGCTATACAACGTTCAATGGACAAATATAAAATTCTAATACAATATAGTTTTAATTTATCATATTTTGCGAGTTACCATTTAATTTTAAACTTTCGCCCCAACCCCCGCCCCCTCAAACTAGCTCAAAAGCGAACACAAACTGTCGTTATATAACCTCGTTTTGTAAATACCTGATCAATAAGCACAGCTTTCATTTATGCAGCCAATTAGAGGATACAGCAACTATATGTGTTTATGTATATGCAAGGGCCGGTGGCCGTATGGCAAATAAAACCTTACTTACTATAGGAAAGACTAAAACGGACGTATAGTGTATGTTATCAAATGCATACGATATATAGACTTCTGTTTTCCTCCATTCATGAAGAGCATAACATATAATATAGATTATAAGCAAGCAAGTACAATCGAGTTTATATACATACAAAAGATCAAAATGAACCAACTCAATACAGCCATTAGATTTTTTACAAAGATAAGTAACATAAATAGAGCATATATATATAAATAATTGTTATTTCCTAAGGAAAATAATCGGATTGAAAAGAGCATAGGAGACGTCCCCTTTTTCTGTATAACTTATTCACCGGGGATATGTCTTAAAGCGAAAACGAAAAGAAAGACATTGAATGTTATATAGATTCACATAATATGTGTATTACTTAAAATAAATAAAAACAAACGTAAAACGCATCACCGAAAACATAATAATGTATGCCCTATTTACAGCATTGTAAATACTATTTTTACTTGTTAAATAGAAATTCCGTGGAACATGCAATATTCATGTCATTGTTCGCCAGCTAAATTTAATATGTACACCAACACTGAAATTCACAAAAAAAGAAATATATTTCTATGTTAGACGCTCTGAAATGTTATGTCTGTGTTACATTGTGCAACAGGGACATGCGTGCCACACTGCTGGTATGTATCTGCCTTGCATATGACACCCGCCGATACTAGCAATACTCGCGTTATCCTTCTCTACTGAAGTTAATGAAGTTAAACCAAATAATTGTGTTATCTGATTTTGTATTGGAGATGTGTAGTCCAAATCAGACTTTAGGTTATAACCAGCATTTCTGAACAATTATGAGCTTTGTGTTTTCATATTGGTAATCATAGGCTTTTGTAATTGTATAACACATATTTATACATGTTTTGAAGTTATTGTAATACTCAACATTAAGATAAAGTGTTTAATCTAATCAACCGCTGATTAACTTAGTACCATAGCTAAATACAATCGCGTTAAGGATCCGATTCGATCAGTTTAGATAGTTTTTTCTTTTTTGGTATTATATGTTGCTTTAAGAGATACTTTATAATAGCAATATGTATTTTAATTATAGTTCTTAAAGATAATGAGGAAAGTATAAATCAAGTAAATTACTATGTTGTTCATTAGTCCTCTATCGCAACACCAACATCAAAAGGATTACGATAGCGTATGGTAATAGTTATTTACTTGAAATGAAGTCTAATAAATTGAAACGACATGTCACGCTGCATAAATCTGCAAATATGGGTGGGTGTTTCCTCCAAATCAAATACAATATACAGTACAACTTAACAATGTTCTTTATTTACGCACTTACACCATAGCAATTATTGCCTTAAAAAAGCGCATGAAATGCCAAATGTGGAATGCACATTTGTATATAAATTAACAATTACTTATGCATTCGTCATAGTTAACAATTCCTATTCAAAACTAATAATGTGTAATTGTCGTGCAACTAATAGTCACGCAAGGCTTGGCGGTCTTATCAGAGTACAGAGTGGCTCCCGACAAGAAAATGCGAATGTGCAAAAGGGTTTGAAGCTATGCTGGTCGCATATGAAAAACGACCAATGTTGGTACCGAGAGGATGATATTAACTTATTTTTAATCAAACGAATTTATCCAAAAGTAGTACTTGACGATAGATCCGCCCATAGTTTAATGTCCTCCATTGTTGTCATCTTTAATTAACAATGCAATCATTTCTAGTAATTTACATCAAACCATGTGTTTATATAAATTTAGGCGAGCTTATAAAGAAGTGCCAACACAGAAGAAACACAAAGTTATATTAACGATAACAGCAATAAATAATGCAATGAATGAGTCACAATCTA
>NC_068362.1:35885369-36032869 GCF_020536995.1 Dreissena polymorpha | reverse complement strand
GACAACTGCAAAGCGGAGTCATGGACTCCCTCGACGATATCTCTATATGTTTGTGACCTGTAAATGATACCTGCAGCAACCCACACACCAGGAACTCGTTTTCGACTTCATTGAACTTTGAATAATGGCAAGTTATTCGCAGTTTCTACACTACTTTAATAAAAACATCTACTGCCCGCGTTGTTGATGATAACAGTATTCGTGTGTTATTTAAATTAATGATACATTAATGATATTGCTAACATATTTCACTTAATTAACACATATGCATATATTTCAGCATATGCTAACTTTGTTTGGTACGAGTTACTGCAAAATGTATGGGATTTCATCATTTTATTTTTGTTTAAACATAATTTACTGATTCCATATTGTTTATCTTCGCTTATGCATATTTTGTGAAACAAGATGTATTTAGTAATACCATGTTTATGTTAATCTATTGGACTGTGTTAGTTACATGTATAAGTTTTGCTTAATGAAAACTCGTGAAAACTTCGTTTAACACTCTTTGAATTAAAGAAACTTACATAGAAATATTAAAACAGATACCTTGTTTGTATTGTTGATTTTTTGTACAATAAACCAAGCGCAATAAAACCATATTTCGTACATATACTTTAATTTCCGTTGTCCAATTATAAATTATAGATTCTTTGGTGTATGTATTTAGTTATCGGTACATACAATGACCAAACCTTAGAGATGCATTTTAACCTGAAACGTAAAGTACATAACTGGCAAAAAGTTGTTTAGATACACAATTTACTTATTCAGTCGAAACCCGATTTCTCGAATTCGCGGGGAGCGACAACAGCAGTTCGAGCCTTCCGGAATTCGAGCCATCCGATTTAGAATATGATTTAATTAACTAACAAATCTTCATCTCCCGTTGAAGATAAGTCATACTACCTTAACTCCTTAACTCTGTATTACTATCTGCATTTTAATTAATAAAAGCCACATTTCTAGTAAACATGAGGTCATGTTTCCATAGCGTTTTGAATTAACAGTCCTTAAGAACGTGTTATTGTCGAAAACCAACCGGTCGATGAATCATTTCACTCAAGGCTCTATTCTGAAGTCTAACAATATGGTTATACCTAATTGTGTAGCATCATTCCAACGTTTGTTCAATAACTGTAAATCGTATATCACTGGTGATTTATGTCATTTTGCTAATTTCGTCAATTTCAAAAATATACAATTTTGTGTTTCGTTCATGATGAAAGGTTTTATTCCGTTGAAAAACAATCGTTTTAAATTGTTATAAAATATTTTATATTATTATAACATGTTAAAATGGTGGGAAAGAAAATACTATTTCATTTTATATCTCTTCAGAGATTATTTCTCTTCAGAGACTTTTACAACCTATTTAAATTTGAATTCCTGTGATTAAAAAAAAAAAAAGAGACTCAGTTGTACGGGCTTATTTGTCACTAGGACTCGGAGGACCAAGAAATTAAAGAATTGTGCGGACTTCTTTCCTCGAAAATGATATTTATTGTACAAGTGACTAGTAACCAAGAATCATTAGGGCTTCTTTGCTCAATGATTGAGTTACATCAACCAGCTGTCTTTTAGTCACGCTTAGGCCCTCTTGTTGTGTCTTATAGTCCCACTGTAATTTTAACCTTCAAGTTGTGTCTTGTAGTCACACTTGGTCAGTCTATTTGTGACTTGTAGTCACGATAGTTCAAATAAGGTTAAAATCCAAAAGAAGTGTCCTTAAGGATGACAGGTGACTAAAAGCTGTGGGATTCGACAGCCAGAGTGCAGAAATATCCTTTAACGTATCCTTTTAGTTAATGAAAAACAGTGTCTTTATGTTGCCAAATATTTGCTCATAATATCATTATACTTATTGTCTTAACCCTAGTTATATCAATTTATTACATATTTTTTTACTTTTACTGTGTTTTAATAGTATAGCCGGTATTGTCTTATTGCTTAAGTTTCTTACAGCATTATTATTTATCTCACACATATTTAGATCATTAATCCTTTAATTAATGCTGCATAGTATTATAAATACCTCTTTTTTTATCAATTTTATGTACATATATATATGTTTTGTACAACGCCATTGAATATAATTATATAAATAGGCGTTTCATCAAATTAGCAAGTTTCAAGTTTTATATCGAAACACAGTTTTGCAAACTATTGATACTTCTTGATATATTTTGATCAATTTTCTAACGCTATTCGCATTTTTGACGCTTCAGAGACGATGACAATCCAAGTATTGCTGACATCAATTCATAATTGACTTTGCTTGCTTGTGTTTGTTAATATTTCTGACAATTTATCGCATTCTTTGTCTTCTGAGATCCTGTTTTAAATGTCTTATGAGTTAATATTAAGATTTTTTTGTAACTGCTCTTGTGTTTTCATTTTACATGTTGTTCAACACTTTTATGGCCGATAAAAGACCGTTCCCCGTGCACCTACTAACCCGTCGTTTTGAATTGTAAACAACAAAAAGTTAGTCCCGATGGACGATAATTATTTCTCCCTTACTTAATTAACATCAATAGTGCGTACATTATGTGAAATGTATCAGATTTCATAAATGCAATAAACATAAAATGGAAGGACTCGTTTCGCATATCTTGCGCTGCTTGCTACTATTGAGTCGTGTTTGTTTTATTTCGATGGTCTTAATGGTTTAATTAATACTCACCAAGAACCGAAGATTTCATTCGATTTAAATAACTTAACCATGGTAAAATTTTTACACAAATGTGACCTGTGCAATTAAATCTCATCTTTTGATGGCATACTTTTCATTTATATACATATTAATATTGTTTTATATACGCCTGATTGACATATCAGACATCTTAGCAATTAATGAAGTTCAATGTGTGTATATGCAGTTTGTTTTAAACAAAAAATTACATAATAAACAAGGGGAATTAATGTTAATGAACTCTTTAAATGTACTATAACTTAGCCGCTAGTTTCATAATAACAAGTGGGTGGTATAAGTAGTTTCAAATAACTACATGTCAAACAAAATGGTTACCATCGCTGGAAGGTTTCTGTATTACGGTGGCACATCTATGTATCTGGCAGAATCATTGGATGCATGATCAAAACTGACAGTAATGTTTTGGATAAGGTAATTGCACGAAAGTAAATGTTATGTGTGTATGTGTGTCTGAATGTATCTGTATAAATATGCATGTTTATGTGTTTGTCTTTCTTTAGTCGATGCATGTTGATTTAAAGTCGATGCATAATATATGAATATCGTAATGTATTTGTTTTGCTTTATGTGATACCATCTTCTTGAAGTAGCAATTGTTTATGATACAACGGGAAGTTTATTAAACTGCATATTTTATGATAGCAAAACATATGTAGTTACTACTTTGGAATACTTTGGAATAATCAAAGTAAATAGTTGTCAACAAAATTGTTTAAGTCGATTTGTTAAGTTAGCAGTTAATCGTATAAAGGTAGTAAATCATATCGTCTCAACGCTCATCAAAATGCAATCTTAAATAAGAACGGTTTGATAACGTTTCAAAAAACAAAAGAACATATCTATATATTTGTGTAGTTTGCTATGACATACGTTGTTTTTTTCCATTATATATACAATTTAATTTCCTCCATAAGAAAGGCACATGAACTAACAACAACTCCCCATGTAATCAAAGATTAAAATTTATAATAAATGTGATACCGGCTCATTTGCTTTCTGTTAATTGAAATAACTAAGTCCTTTACATTATTAGGGCAAACATGTGCCTTTGTTAGAATTTGAGTAATGATTTTCTTACGTTGTGTTATAAATGTGTTTCTTACATAGTCGAAAATTCCTACATTTTGTGGGTAAAATACGTTGTTTTAAATGAGAAAGCGTGTTTTTTTTTCTTCAAACGTACACATATGTGTGTTTTATTTTTGAAAGGTAAACTACCTTTAAATACGGGTGTTGCACTGTTGTTTATTTTCACTGGTACGCAAATTGACATGCTTATATGTATCACAAAACATACATAAAGCGTGTGGGATAGTTTGTTAAATGTTAATTCTTCCTTTCAGTGACTACTTCTGCTTTCCTATCAGTTATTTTCAAAAGGGCATTACTTGAACGAGTTTCGGATGAATGTTTTATACACGATAATCAATGTTTCAGTTTAAATATGTTAGGTTCCCCTAAGAAAACTATGATTTACTTAAAGTCAAATAAGGAAATTCAATTGAATGACATTACTTTAGTATGCTTGTGCTCACAATAAATTTAGTTCTTGCAAGTATGCGTGAATAAAAAAAACTTTAGATTTCAATGCATGCTGCATACGTATTCAAGTAAAAATAATGATGAGCGTTTTAGGCGTTTCTTTTTTAAAAGTTATACATTTTTTATCAGTTTGAGTCATATGTGTAAGTTTAATATATATGAATGTTTAAATGTATATTCATTAAATGTCTATGTATTTAACTCTAGGCGTATGTGTTTATAATTGTATACATTTATGAGTCCGTTTAATGACCTAAACAGTTTTGAAGCTTATTCAGTAGACCCGAATAACATGCATTGTTTAAATAATAAATGATTTTTCCGCCTTCAAGAATGGGTAAACTTAAAGTTACGTTACGTGGCGCTGCCTGGCTTGACATGAGGACATATTTCTTTATTATTCTGCATAGTGTTCATATATGAAGGATATGGTTGCGTGCAATTGTAAACAAATACATTATAGTAATATCTTCTTGTGACTTACCTGCCAGTGTTACGATTGTGTCAACTCGGAATGCTATTAAGGATTACGTTGTTATGTGTCGAGGAGTAAAGGGTGCCTAAAACTGACTGTATTATTGTTGTTCCCTTATTATGGAACTATTTGAAAACACTACATTTTAAAATTTTAAAACTTGTACAAGGTTTTGTCTCGGGCAAAATTGTGCGCTTTTATTAGGAATATTTGCTTGAAAATATATAAGCGATGAATGCATTTTTGTTTAAACAATACTTGGGTAATACAAAGTAAATTATGTTTATTAAAACAAAACAGCATATGTATTTACTGTTAGGGAATTTTTTATTTAACAGTTTGGATGACGAGTGTTAATATGTTTGACGAGTTTTATAAAGATTTCTCTTTTTGTGAAACGACGAGGCTTCAACGAAAAAATGGCAGCGCGCGATTACCGAAATTAAATGCCCGTACATTCGAAAACTTTTTATATAAATAGAAGGAAGGCTTAAAACTAATTTTCGGTTATGTAGTCAGTTTAAGCAAGCATCCGCGTACGAACTAATTTATTCTGAACGCTCAGAGTAGCCAATAATCTATTAACGAATGTAAATTAATACTGAAATAAAATTTATAGTAACAATTATTTCATATACACCTGATTCCCAATTGTCCCTTACTCTTATTAACTTATTCTGAACACTGTACACATTATTTTACCACAATTCATGCATACAAAATTATGTAACGGTATAGCGTGAAGTTAAACAAATAAACATGATGTATTGATACGGCACTATATTGCAATTGAATGTCCTTAATATGCAGTCCTCTGATCCATGGTTCATCTTTGATTCGACAAAACACATATTAAAAATTAATTCAAGTATAATTCAAAATAGCATTGTTATTTGGGGCGATAGTTATATTTCATGTCGATATCATCTCAACCTTGAATTAAAAAACACACTTCAATCTATATATTAGTGTATGGGCATTTGGCATTGCCAATTAAATAACTGCTTGTTTTTCATTAATCCGATGACGTGATTTATACATTCAACTGTTCGTCGCTTAATTTCAAATTAGTGTAAATGTATTACGTATTATAGAATCTCCTTTCATTCAATCATGCCCTTAAAAGTTTAAGGGTTAGTAACACCGTCCGGCTTTGAAACAGGCGTTCATGCCTTTCGAAAAATGTGTTATTAGGGTCGCTGCGAATCATGTACAAACATGACATTATTCTTCTAGGACATTCAAGCAGCATTTTAACAACAGTCCTACGGCGTCATCGTCGTTCTCTTACTGCCTTAGTACAGCGTCCTGCAAATGTGCAACGTTTTCGTATGGCGCAAAGCGAAACCATTTGATATAGTGCACGTACGTAGTGTTAATATCAGCTATTGCATTTAAGAAGTTGTTGTTTATCTACCACTCTCTAACATCGACATTTTCTACCTCGGCGTCGGTCATCAGCCTAGTTTATTTACGATTTTCAATTTGAAAGATCACCCTTGATAAACAACATATTCTATATATGAACGCAAAGTTGTAAAAAATATAGTTAAGGCGGATTCAGTTGTAATGGTCATTAAAGGGTCCTTTTCACAGATTTTGGCATGTTTTTAAGTTTGTCATTAAATGCTTTATATTCATAAAGGTAAACATTGTATCTAAAAAAAACTCCAGTAAAAAATCAAGAATAAAATTTAAAAAGAAAAAAAAACGTAACCCTCAGCAGAGCTCGAACCACTGACCCCTGGAGTCCTGGAGTAAAAACTACTTAAACCGCTCGGCCATCTTGCCAAGTTTGTAAGGCAGACGTATTTTATACTATATAAGCAATCTTCTTCGTTTCACAAAATTGAACGACTACAACATAACTCTCCAAATTATTCAATTGTTTCGCGTTGCAACGCTTTATAATTTTCAGGTTTTTCAATCGTCAAAAGATGCATGTAATGGCTATATTAGAGCATGGTTAATGTTTAGTATTACTGTTTCCACACAAATATAAAAACTAAAACCAACATTTGCGAATCTAAAACAACTTTTTTCATTTTTGTCAATTTACCCAAACTTGAAAAGGCCCCTTTAATTGATCGGCTTTACTATGTTAAAATGCCAAATTGTATCCCGAGTTTAAATGCATATCATATATATTTAAATAAGAATGTGTTAATGTAGTGATTGTCATAATGGAAAGATTTTGAATGTATACTTTACTGGTAGTAAATGCATACGAGAGCAAAGCTCGAGTATGGTATGAAAGTACTGTGGGTGTATATCCCATACACTACCAGTTACTAACTGTGTAACGATTATTGTTCAATCGACTACTTTATTACTCGGGGTGCATGGAAATTAGTCGGGGTGTATGCAAAAATACACCACAGGCACGTGATCGCTCTAAGCAAATCGGATTAGGTCATTTTTGTGGGAGATGAGATATACGCACACACACATTATATGGTCTGGTGTATTGTTACGTCGTTTAGGTCAAGATCTGAACATTGTTAAGAGGCACACATATTTGTGTCGTGATTCTATAAATAGGTTTTATTCGTTTAATACACACACTGTATATGTTACGTCAGTACACACACACTGTATATGTTACATCAGTACACACACACACTGTATATGTTACATCAGTACACACACACTGTATATGTTACATCAGTACACGCGCCAAGATATAACTTTAATTGAATAAAGATAGTTACCAGCGTTTCAAGACTTTCGAAACAATTCACTGTTTTGCATAATGATTCGAAACTATAATTTCATAGTCATTTCGTGAAATCCTTTGAGAAAGAATTTGTATAAACAATGTTTAGAATAATGGCTCGTTTATTTGCATTTCACATCTGAAAATGAATTTGATATGTTTTCCAGATTATCTGTCTCAATAATTGGCATGTACTACAATGCTATCACAGTGCAAGAAAATCAAATACTTACAATCAATGGTATTTAAGCCGGTCCGTGCGACAATGTGTTATAAGGAATTTGCGACCAAGCAAGCTCATTTTCCCGAACAATTGCCACAATACTTAACAGCGCCATTAAGGAAATATCTGATCAACGGAAAAACATCCCGAATTATGCCATTACTGGAGATAGCGATTCAATAAGTAGATCCTTTATGTATTTATGGGTTAATGGAACTCGAGAAACGCTATTAGGATAAAGTTTCTGGTCAAAATCAGACTGATTTGTTTTAATAAACAAGTACACCTTGTCCTTTAAATACATATGAATAAGTACATCGCACTCAAAAACGGTTAATTACTAAAGTTCGCAAATGTATTTATGCGCAACATACGATTGATTTCTAATATATTGTTTATGTACGATTATCGTGCAAAACTGAACTTTGCAACAAGGTAATTTATTATTCGTAATATATTACAAGTATTTTCAATTCATAAATCTATTGAATTATACTTTCGAGTGCAATTTTGAGACGGCGTTAATTTGACCTGTTGATAAAGGTATTGATACCGTAATAAAAATATTACTATCATCCGTGTTTTCGTTGAATGCGGATGCAACTTACTGCCATTACAGATTTGCATATAGGCACATTTACATGTTTCTGAACATACCCCAACTATGAAATGTATATGTATACATTTGAACATTTAAATTGGGTTGTGATGAATACACTCCGCTATAAAGTTTATTTTCCGATTGTTTTGTGTTTTTATCTCATTGATCTTATTTTGTGCAACGTAGTCCTGCACATTTCATTTAATACAGAAAGAACCATTTTTAGACTGCCGTTGTAAGCCTCTGCAGTTGAAAATGATCAGTTCCTTATCGTTCCTTTAATTATAACACATTTTAAAATATCATTATGCGATGTCTAATTTTGCACAAAAAAAAGATGTACAACCGGAGAAAAAAGACAGATCTCTGAAGGTTCCCTGTAATATTTGTGTTTCCTGGATAATTAGTTTACCTATTTTGAACATATATTGTCCGACAGCTGCTTCTGTAATTGATTACATTCCATATGGGCATAGTTCAGTGCCGTCGTTTAAGTAAATGCGTAAGGAAATAATATATTGGCTGGCTTTTGTTTGAGAAGGTATTGGAGTTGAAAGTCTAGGTATCGCATCCATTTGATCGCAGCTTTTATAAACTCTACGTTTATTTAAAAAACAAATGGAAGCGTCCACTTATATATGACAAAGCGTGTTGATACTAAGTATTAAACGATACACTATAATGCTATATATGTGCTCGTATCATGATAGCATGCTCGGATGTGCAACCATTGTTAACACAGATTTTGTCATTATTTAAAATAAAAAACAACAGCGCGAATAGTACACACATTTCGACAATTAGGGGTCGGAGCATTATTTGCAACCACCTGTAAACATCGGATGCCGTAACAAACTATCTACAAAGCATTCCTTATGTATTCCATTGTCTTGCTGATGGATACAAACTGTATTGACGGATCAATAGGCGTCTCGACAACATCAGGAAGTGATACTTTGGTGAAAACATTTCGCACGAGAGACGCTTGCAAATTTAAGATCCTGAATATGTCATCAACTTTAAATGAGCAAAACTTGACACACATACAATATTATAATAACCAAGGGCCCGTTTGACACAATTCTATAGAATACGACAATTCAGCAGCCCCTTATTACCGAATAGACCGGACTAAAAAACAATGTAGATAAGAAAAAAACACACACTATTTAAATGGCATTTGTTCAACGCATACTATCTGTATTCCGCCATGAATTATCGAAAGTAATTCAAAAAGTGGGATTTATTTATGATAACATCGTTTTTGAAAAGAGCCAGCTATTCTTAATGCAAACGCCATATGAACACATTATCTGGCGGTCAAATCTCTTTGTGCACAGGGTACACATAGGACCAATTCTTTTCATATATGCATACATATCAGGATGGATTGGTTTTGCAGTCATGATTTGAATCATATGTATTGAATAGTGTTTTCTTAATACAAAATTGATACATAAACAATTAAATTAAACGTTTACGTTTTAAATAGTGATTACGTGTTATGGGGCTTTATAAATTCGGTAAGCAGTGATGACGAAAACCTTTAATCGAAATGGGCTAATTTGGATGCTTTACGTTTTTAAGGATAAGCAATCAAGTCTTGTTTCCTATGAAAGGTTTTTGTGCTTAAAATGACTGTAGAGTGCTAGTATTGGCTATCAAGCTTATGTTATTCTTGAACATATTGATTGGTAGTAAGTAAGTTACAGTCAATGCCATTTCGTACACGCATTCGTGATCTTCAAAAGTATGATTGAGCAATTCTATAGAATTTTGTTTCAAATGTATCTTTTTAAAGTTTTGACATTTATTTGTGTGATATACTTTCATCACAAAGTAAGGTGAATGAAATCGAGCAACCGATTCCCATTTCATATGTTATTAGAACTTCAGTATTATGCTCTAATAAACTTTATTTCGAACCCTCAAATTGGTAATTCATGCCCATGCTTACTTCCAGAGCTATTCAGATTATATTCTTATTTTTTTCGTCAGCCAATGTGAGCATATAAGGAAATGAACCAAGAGGCGAATGATGACTGTTTTCCATTCCAATTGCCCTCAATTGCGCATAGCAAAACAATGATTCGGCGATCTTGATTTATTTGAAAGCTGTCCGGTCACGTGGAAATAACTGTTTGAAAGCTTTTCACGTTACATCGTTTAACTTTAAAATGCTGTTACTAGGAGGACAAAAAGGCAATGCAAAGAACATTCAAAAAGGGAATTTTAACGCGCAGTTAAGAAAAACGGGGCAAGACGCTCCGTAAAAAAACTGTTTTAGGGAGAAACATGTAATCGAGTCAACGGTAGTTTTCGAAAAAACACTAAATACTATAAACTAGCACACATACGTTTAATTGATGCATTGAACTAACTGCAAATAGTATTAATATATTTACCTTCTTAGGTCTTCTATTTAAGTCCCATGCTGTTTCTGTAAACTGTTCAGCATGTCAAATGTAATAAAGCAATATACGAATTTGATTAAACGCAGATCCACTTACTAACACAGTGAGAAGATTACCAATAAATTTGTTGTTTCAATCTAAAAAAATTCATAACTCAATCCTAACTGTATGATGACCATTGTTAATTCGATTGTTATTAGTCTTTTTTTCCGAGAGTCACCTCTTTTTTAAATAGTGTCCGCAATCTTGTTAAAATGATGTAAGATACACGGGCCAGTAGTGTCGCATAGTAGGTGGAACACAATAACGTTCACAAGTGCAATACAGTGTTCATTGAAATATATTTTTGTGTGTTTATCTTAGGCCGCCCATGCATCTTATTTTAACGAATATTTTACGAACATTGGACAAATTTGTGTTTAAGATAAATCAACAAAACCCTGCGACGACAAGTTGTTGTGACCTATCTACTCGGTTGTCTAACATGTACTGACCTCTCTTCTGAAGTGAATATATTTATATACATTGAAACACTCAATGTCGACGTGTGCAATTTCCGAAGGGAACGTGTTAATTCACGTGTCCAAATGTAATTACGTATTATGACGTATGCAACGGACGTATATAGACATTAGTATGTCACAAAAATGAAATTATGCAACTGTTACAGGGCTGCATGTTCTTAACGATGACACGACTAATTAGTGAAACAAGCAATAGGCAATAATCTGATGAATTCTCCTCGTCTAGTATGGCGTTAATATATGATGTCTTTTGTTAGATCCATCTAGGTAGACACGATTGGCCTTTATACAAAACAAACTTTAATTAATAAATTAAATTAATATTTCCTTTAGTTATTTATGCCCTATGTGGCACAAGCAACGTATAATCGTATATGTCCAATTATATTCGCGACTCACATTTGTATTAGTATACGATGCAATTATGTTTTAAATTATTACTTATTTAAAAGACCAACGAAACAGCTAGTTGTATTTTGACATTAAATTACGTGTAGAAATAAACGATATCATATGAACGTTGTATGCATGAAATTAACACTTTTCGCGAGGATTACTACCGAATTTTCGTGCAGTCTCTAATCATTGTATCGTAGAGGAGTACACATTTTAGACCGATTTGTGCCGCAATATATTATCGACATTTATTGACACAGGGTTATTCAAGCTTGAATTATTCTCCAACGCGCGCATCTACCCTACCTTCTCTGACGCTATTCGGCTAGAAGTTTGGTCAAGAGATTGAAGAGGCAATTTAGAAGTTATCAATAATGGCTCCTGGTGGGGTTTTGTCTTTAAAAAGGCCAAAGTGGCGCTTCAGAACAGCGGCGTGGCGCATTGCAAAGCAAAACTGGCATGGAAATAACAATTTAACAATTAAATGTCTCTCTTTCGTTTGCTCTAGTCATTCATAATCAATAGTTTTCTGTTTGTACTCTATTAAAATGAGTAAAAAATATAAAGTTGGCATATGTCAGATATAATTTGATGTTTACTTAACTACATTCTAATTACGGCTTGCCCATTTTGCTTATTTTGACATGTTTTGCATAATTTGCTGCCGATCTATACATATTTAAAACGAATAAGTTTAATAGTGAGGTATACAATGCAGTATTTAGTATATTTAAATACAATAATAACAAAAAATATCTTTTATCTTTTGTCGCATATGTTTTCCATAACAATCTGCAAAACTGTAAATATTTACTGTCAGCTAGATACACTTCAAATATACATTGATTTTGCCGTGATAAACATCTAGTGTTGTTTGACTGTTAGTACTAAGCGATCAATACTCTATATAGATATTTGCATCAGTATATTTTTGCCTATTTTGTTTTTATGGTTTTATGCTTGGGTTCAGAAAAGACATTATATCGATAGCAGTATGGTATCATCGAGACTGGTTAAATTAGTGCTAGGGTAAAGTGAGAGAGAAAAACGTTCTGCAGGGCAACACAAAAACCTAGTTTTCGTAATTTATACGATTACATTTCTCATTATAGTCAATCAATGGTGTATTGCTTTAACAAGTACATTATTAGATATATCGTATACATTCAACAAGCGCTGATGACGAAAACCGTAGATTAAATTTAATGATTAGATGATGAACACGATAAATATAGAATGCGCGATTTGTGTGTTCACTTTTCCAAATCTTAATAGAGGTTTCATTTTGCAAATACCCGCACATTTTTTCAAGATATATACATTTAGATGACAAGTTAAACAGTATGTTAAGTATTCTAATATCTTAAGAGTATGACATATCATAAAAACTGGCAAATTAAAATGTGTGTTTGGTTCGATTACGATAACTGCCGACGCAATGATGAATACTTCCGAGAATCCTGTTTCTGCTTCGGTGAAAAGTAAACGTCAACGGAAATATGTTAGAAATAATATTTTAGGCAGATTGATCAAACTATAAAAAGTTTGTGTTTTGCTTTCGTTTACTCGTCGACAGTACCAGTAGGGAGTTTTTTTAAATACTTTGTGGAATGTCATACTGTGTGAAACTAGTTTTGAAAACGAGAAATAGCCACACATATCTGTAAATATGCATATTATGTATTTTTAAATGATATAGAGTAAATTTAAGACAGGTTAAAGTGGAGAGCCACTAAAAAACTCTCCTTCTATTTTTTTGTATTTTGTTTTATTCGAGTTGAATCTGACGTTATAAGATTTTGAACAAAACAGTGGTATATATTTAATTCAGAACATATGTTTTATCAATTATTGTACGTTGTATAGTTTTAATATTATGGGCTCGTAATGAAATGGTGGGCAAATTGTTTAATCGTGAAACTGTTTTTCAACCGATGTTCGATTATGCATGATTATGATAATTCTGACGCCAATTAATACTTTATTATGAATCTGTGTGTTATATATGGTCGGTGTATTCACTATACCAATGTCGTATACGTTTGCCAAGCTCAAAGTTTGTTTTTGTCACATTGTCCCGTAAGGATACAGATCATAGTATGGCTCAAATGCGAAAATAGTTTGTTAAATAACTTATTCGCGTTTTATACGGTAAAAACGTAATCGAAATATTAAGGGTAGACATGATAGGACTGATTTATATTCGATAACAATTCGAGTGTGTATGGTAATTAATCATGCATCATGTATATTTATATATTGATATTTTTTAAATATACTGATTGATATACCAGTGCAACCCTATATAACGTGTTCAACATTTTATAGAAATCAACATAATCATGATCAGTATTTAGTATAAAATTTCGGGATTTTATTTTTCAATGTTAATTGACAATCTGGCAATCTGCCTTTAGTCAAATACGTGTACACACAACATATTTTGTCAATACAGAAAAAACACTCAATATGACAATGTCACACTCAATAAACGTTTGCAAAATAAAACATAATGCGCTTGAAAATCAATGTTTGAGTAAAATACAATTAGACGGTAAGACAGTTTACCTTCGCACATCTGCGATTACAATTTCCTACCAAAAATGTATCAATGTTATTGAGGTTTAGAATCTTTGGGCAATACATCATTGATAATTATTTATAATTATTAACATATGATAAACCAGAATGTCCTGATAGTGTATTGTATACGCAATTCGTTTATTAATGTACAAAACAAGCTGAAACTGGCATCTGATTTTAATAAAATATTGTGGTCCCTACTTTCATCAGAAATAATCCATGTATTGTTCATATTCAAAGCGATTTGTTTAAAATGTGTGTAGTTTTCCATTTGGCTTCGAAGCTAATGCGTCGTTTTATTCTTGAACAAATGTATATGCATTATTTAAGTTTCCATACATACACTAGTGTTTTACCCGGGCCTTTTTGCCTTTTTTCTTAAGTGCCACTCTGCCCTTTTCAAACGAAAAAGTTGCCGAGCGACCTTGTTGATAACATCTTAATTGCCCATTGATTACATCTTAATTGCCACATAAACAAACTTCTAAGCCGACGTGTATCAGAGTATGGTCCCAAGGAAGCGAATATTCGCGCGGTTGTGCATTAGTCATGCGTGAATAACCCCGTGTCAATTTCAATCGATAATTTTAGTGGCCATGTTATACCAAACATACTAATCGGTCCGTAATGTGTACTCATCCACGATTAAATCAATGACAGCTACTTCGGAGACTTATCCTCGTGGACATTGTGCATTTCATGCATCATTCAGTAATATCAAAACATTTATGTATTGCATTGCACGTGCATGTATGCGTATCAAGCATATAGCCCATCCCAAGTTTCAATAAAATTGATTTAACAGCTTAGAATAGTAGAATATTGTTCATACAATTTTAAAAGCTTATGCATTATTTTCTATGTGGAAATATGTGCGTTTTGTCTCCCTTTACACGCGACATTATTTGTTTCTTGCATCCAAATATCGAATCTTGTTCGCGTCACAGGGATTACATTTATATATACTGTGAAATACATAAGACTCGTTTTCGTTTAGTCTTCATTCCTTTTAAAACCACAATGATATCTTGCAACATGTCATTTTACTGGTGTCTGTACAGTTTTCACTCTAAGATGAACATAACTATCAATACTTTCATTCGATAAAGCATTACTACAGGTAACAAGATTATCACGGCCCGTTTAACATGCATTTGTTAATTAATCAGAAATGCTCCTTTTCACTTCTAAAGTATGGTGGAACAAATCTGTATGCCAGATATAGTTGTTGTTGTTTTAACATTGTATGTAACATTTTGCTTTGTGGATTGCCATTATCTGCGTATTGTTCTTACATCACTAAAATAAGCTACCACTCCCTACCAATTAAAGAGAACAAGGCAATTATTGGTGTAAATAGTTCATCATCTATTATATGTGAAAAAGATCATCGCATAACTTGCCTCTTATATCTTGTGTAACCTATTTTTCTCTGATAATTTGCAAAGGTGTAAACATTAACTGTCAGCTAGCTTTATTTTTGATTTGGAACTATACTTCCGCTAATAACAAATTGTATTGTTTTACAGCAAGTGGCAATAGAACAATACTCATATACTCTTAACTTATTCATAAAGTCATATAATGTAACCTGGTTTAACTGAACTATCTTTTTGAAAACATGTGTGGCGGTTCACGGATTCCTTTCAATAAAGCTGGTAATATAATTTTTATTTGTATTTTCATGTTTGGTTATTTAAGTCTGGGGTGAGATACTGTTTAGTTGATTGTGTTGACATTTACTATACTATCAAATAGAGTCTCGGCTCTTTATGTGTAGTATTACCGGGCACAAAATGACCCCAATAAAGTTGTAAAGTAAATACTTTTATGAGCTTCTGGACGAGGTAATTATTCGATTTCTTACTTGTATCACCGTGGAAACCTGCAATACTCCTGAAGCAAAAATGCTTCAATTTTTTAAGTGATGTTAATAGATTGTTATAGTTACTTTCATTTTAGCTACTTAAACGACGTTTGGTGCCGTAATATGTTCTATGGAACGATGTATAGCCCGACGGCGAAATATGTTCTTTTGTTTAATGCTTTGCATTGCTATTTTCACATAAATTAACTTAACGACGTTTTATATCGTTGAATTGTGTCATTAATTAGAAGTAGATCAATACATCAACATTTAAATCGCCATTTTGGATTTCAATAAAATATTTCCATTATATAATAAACGTAATTTGATTAAGTTGATTCTGGCCTTAACAATAGGCATCACGACTGGGGAAGTCTCGATTACAGTCGTCTTGACCCGTAAAACAAGTGTTGAATCAACTTATGAAAATTACTATCTACAGATGGCCACAGAAGGCCGCTTGTGTTAATATGCATACACGATCATTGGTGTTAGCAAACACTCCAACGATTTGACACACTAAAAACAATTCTGAAAACACAGAAAGCTTATAGTTGTATGTTGGTATAGTTATTATCAATTTACAATGACATTATTTGAGTTAAACCCATAAAGTTACGTCATGTATTGGTGAGGGTAAGGGTTATCCCTTAAAACAGAATACCTTTATTACACGTGGATGATTTGAAGAGCATCGCCGATACGAACCTCTAGCTAGGCGTTATATGGAAGCATAAAATTTGCTTGCTGCGCATCTCTAAATTCTAAAGATAAATCGGTAATGGTAAATCTTCCCGAGTTGTGCGTATCGGTCAAGTATTAACAAATTGATGCAACCATTTGGCTAAATTATTTATAAATACAACATTTTTTTCAAGAGTCGCAAACGCATTTAACAATAACAGAGCGGGTTATCATGTGATTCAAGATGTTGACGTCCATGCCGAGGCGGTAATGTTTCGCCGTTTCAAACCCCATATTTCTTTTGTTTAATTTTCAACTGACGCTCACTCTCCGGCCTTATCAGTTAAAAGGTGGTTAGCGTTTATTTCTCAATTTAATTTTGCTGTATATCTCGACTTAACTCCCCGCAATTTTCTAGTGGATTTCTAAAAAATCCATTCCGTTAAAAAATAATACAAGTAATAAAGGGTATAACTCGGCGAAAACTGCCTTTCTCGGCATTTACGTCGCTATCTTGACTATCGCGGGATAATCCTCTCTGAAAAAGGACAACATCAACTTGTTTTATAACGCCATGCGAATTTTTTTTCACCGATGTCGGTTGTATTTTTATAGAACGGAAAATAGTAAAAATGTTCCGGTCAGTCTATGACGTATTTTTTACTTTCAACAAATGTCGTTATGTTAAAAATGACGTCATTTCGCCACTTGCATATGAAGAAGTAGTACGGTCACACATACGTATGTGTTAATTGAATTCAAAGTTGATACATCTCAACGCAAAACGCAAGCAACGCAATAGTTTCAATTAATCACAATACAGCATTTGAAATCGTACTTAACTTTTAACTTGCCCTTCTAACAGTGCCTATACCAATCATGTGTTTGCGTTGTTTCCAAGCGCAAACAAAGCACACATCATTCTTTAAAGTGTGAACTAAGCTTAGAATTGAAACAAATGGTAAAGGTCACAAAAGTGTAAAGTATACAAATGTTATCTGTAAATTTCGAAACTGCTGAAGATGGACGATGTAAAAGTCGTTTTAACTAGAAAATTTGAAGTTGCTAATGGTTCTGTCTATGATTTATTACAAAATGTCAACGTTCTCAAATTGAAAACAGATGCCTGCACAAACTAAATGTCGGACTCGAACAATCAGAAAAACGGATCGAAAATACTGGATTTAAAAATACCCTTTTCACCAAGATGACAAGCCAAAACGCGTGGTGGATTTAATCAGTATTTCAGGTTGTGGTCTGATAGTCAACTTTGCTTAATACGACTTAAAGACCAAAGCTGTGTGTATTAAAAAATGTTTAGGCAATAATAAAATAATAATATATGTGAAGACTGGTGGTTTGATGTTTTAGCATTTAAGAGCAGTCACTGTACTAGTGACATTACAAGTTATAAATTTTGACTTCTTTGTGCTGATATATTACCATAAATGCTGATAAAAAAATTAAATTCAAATCAATAAATATTTTTTAAGTAGACACTAGTCAGGTGGGCTAGTACGAAAAAAATTGGAAATTACTTCTGGAATACATTTGATTACTTCCTAAATTATAATGGAATTTAAACATCATCAACACGTATATTAATGATATGACGTTTTTTATTATGTTAAGGTTTTCATTTAACAACAGGCTCCTGAATCAGTTAATACGACACTTGGATACAGTTTTCATTTGAAGTGCAGTAAGCATTCTGCACTGATCAAATTTCAATAAGCGATGATATCATACGGTTATGTAATGATTTCCGTTACAACAGGCTGTATAATGTGAAAACACTACATTTGCAAAATACGTTTAATGTGTAAAAGATAGTCAAGTCGCATCAATCATTGTGATACATGTGTATTTGTGTAACTTTCACAACATTCAATCTTCACTGTTGATATATTCACAAGTATAATTCTACATACAAATAAAACAAGACCGAGAACTAAACTCCTTTTTATACGCCGCCATAGGCGGCGGGATATTGTTTTGGCGTTGTCCGTCCTTCCGTCCGTATGTCCTTCCGTCCGTCTTTCCGTCCTTGCGTCTTTCCGTCCGTCCGTCCGGAGCCATATCTTGGAAGTGCTTTGGCGGATTTCATTGAACCTCGTTATGAGTGTATATATGGATAAGAAAATGATGCACGGCAAATGGCATTGTAAACCATCTGTTAATAACGGATGTATGGCCCGTTGTATATTGAAAAATGCTTTGTGTGTGTGTCCGGAACCGTATCTTGGAAATGCTTTGGCGGATTTCATTGAAACTTGGTATGGGTTTGTATATCAAAAAGAGGATGAGACACGCGAAATGGCATTGTACACTTTCTGTTAATAACGTAGTTATTTCCCTTTGTATCTTGAAAAAATGCTTTTTTGAGTGTCAAATATAACACTTTTATGTCCAGAAGCATATTGGCGGGGGATATAAATTCAACGAATTTGCTTGTTTATTTTGTATTACTATACCCCATTGTTTAATAACGTTTTAACAACGAAAAGACGAGATCACGTACACAGACAGAAAATACTGATCATACCGTACACATATGTTAATTTACAAGTTGCCATATTATTTGAATTGCCACGTTGCTAACAATGCAATCTATGCCGTTTCTTCATTACGACGTCAGTTCAATTTTATAATTACCTATAAGAGTGAAACCGTCCCCATGGAAATTGTGCAGAGAAAGACGTTGTAATATTTTAAATATGTAAATTGTGAAATAAATGTTGTGATATATTGGGAAGGTCAGTTCAAAGACGAAAAGAAATGTTTGAATGCACAACTTATTATTAAAGCGAGTATATACGTCTTCAAAGCCATTATTGTTTTCTTACAGTATCAAACCAACATATGCACACGAACGAGGAATATGATGCGGACTTACAGCAGAACATGATTTGCAAATGCATTAAACCGTGTTTTGTGTTTGTTTATGTACCACCAACCACCATCGTTGGTTGTACATATATCACGGAATGATGAAACCAATACGCCTTTATCGGAATTTAACTCCTCGATAAAATTGTAATGAAATCAACGATACGTGTATGATATGTGCCTAGGTGGGCTTTATATTACATATGAATCGCTTTAGCAGAATTTAAATGGCAAATAATTAACAAAGCTCTGTGGATGTTCTCATTTGCGTGACAAAAGTGGCGTTTAACAATATTCACTCATAAATAAACATTTAGTTATTAACTATTCTTAATACCTGTGAATGCAAGAACGGCGTATATAATAGGTGTAACTTGGCTGGTAAAATGCTTTTAACGTATCTAAATGGAATTGCACATGAGGTTCTATGTGCATCTACCTGATACAAACCATACATCTGTTTATATTCGATAACGAACACGAGTAATTTGTATTGGGGAAAATAAGAATACATACTTTACAAAAATCTTAATCATGACGAGCAAATCAGTACGAATGTATTTGTATTAAGCTAAATTCCAGTTGTATAACGCCATAACTATTTCTGCAGTATTTTATAGGTGTGCGCTTAGGAAAAAAATACTCATTTCTACACATGATGTATTATTCATTTATATTACACGAAAATGTACAGGTAGACAGTGATTTTGATTCTTACAGGACTCCAAAGGTTGAATTATAGTTTGGGGGATGCTTTATATGATACAATAAAGTGTCATTTCATGTCGTTTGCATTTGTATCTAGAACTGCGGACTTTGTTAGCGCCGATAATTATCGTTTATTTTTCGGTTCTGTAATCGAATTGCCTTAACAGAGCTGAAGTCTTCTGTCTACTCCCTCAAGCGATAATCCCTTACTTCCAGCAACTGCGAACATTCACTACCTCAACATATTGTTCACAGGGATTGAGACAATGAAACATGTTTAAGTCGCAAGCACGTCATGGTACCATCCGTTCTGTAAACCAAAGCGTTAACATCGCTTTCCGTTTTCGTAATAGGCATTTAAAGACGTGTATTTACATTCGGCTTACTTTTAGAATGGTACTTTTAGTTGAATGAATAAAAGTGCTACATTTCCTTTTCGACGAGTGTAGCAGATTTATACTGAATTAAACACAATGATGCACGCGACGTTATTGTGTTTATGTTAATGTGTCAGTTTTCAATGATAGTTAACATGAATGTATTATACTTACTCTGAAAAACTGATATTTTAATTAATATGAAAAATGACGAATAAACTAGACTAAAGTAATAATGCAATACAATATATGCTACTATGACATTTGACGATAAATACTTCTCAAACGTCTTGTGTTCTTCAACATTTAACTAACATATCGCCATAGTTTGCTTCTTTAAAATACCAACACTACTGTACTAACGCGTAGTATATTTGACAATCCCAATCTGAGTGCAACAATGGTACGCAGTTACAAGTACGCTTCAAAGCAGACCACGGGAAAATAAATGATTTTAGTACAATTTTTAATTACGTCTACGAGAAAAAAAGGACCATGAGTTTAAAAGAACAGTATAGTTTCACATAAATACACACAAAATAAGGGAAGATGATCGTATATATGCAGAAGTGGCAAAATACGTAAGATAATCAAATATTAATTACAAGAATATACTCTTTCATAAAAGAAGACGCGTTTACATATCACAAGGTTATTTACGCAATATGTGTATAACAATCAAGTGTACCATTAACTTATGATGCGACATATCGTTCTCAATAATGACCATTTGCTAGGAATTATACTTAGAATGATGTATTGTGTGGCTACTGTTTTTGTTCATTTACAGTATGCTTTCAAATAAGTAAGCAGAAGGCTGTTCTCCACGCGTCAACTCCTTAATTAAAGTTTGAAAACAAAAAATACCATACTTCAAATTCATGCTGTAAAGGCTTGCTATGGTATTTCAATGAAACATGTACATATGTTGAGACATAGCTTTTAATCAATTACCCGATGTCCAATATGTTTTAAAGCTATCCATCTTAATTTAATACGCTATATAAAGCTCAATAAATGAATAATACAATGTCGAATATTGTAATTCGGAGCTACCTTGTATGGTATTATTCTTAAACAAACATATATATGATCCGGCACGAGTTGTCATATCATACCATATTGTATTAACATGTTCAGGAATGTTGTTAGTAAGCGAGCTATTGGTGAGCTTACTAACGAATTTCCTGGACGAGTTAAATAAAATATGGTATGAAATGACAACGAGTGTCAGATCTTTTATATCACATGCTTTTATATGAGCAAATTAAATCAATATTTACGCAAACATAATGATAAATCCCGAATTTTGTTTACATTTCATGACGTCATTTGACGTTGCAACGTCATTTCTGAAACAACAAAATAAAAAAAGGCGATTGGTCAATCAATCGAAAATAGGCCAATATAAACGCTTAAACAGTATATTACACATGTGTAAAATAAAAATATTCGTAAAGGTTATATTACATGGGAAACAGGGTATGGCATGTGATAAAATGTTGTATTTTATATTTGACTTTGTCAAGTCACGTTAGTGATTGACTGTTAGTAAACCTGCCTCTGTTGTGAACATTGACCAAATAAAGCAGGGTCGAATAATTTTTTCTATCTCCGGTCAACAGGAAGTAGTGTATTCCTACGCACGCTGTGACGATTAACATGTTCTCATATTGGACCTTTAAAATTTATTGGGACGCATCATGAATGTTATCGTTATATTATATATCGCCCCATTGGTTCAAAAAGGTACCATGTGACATTGAAATTAATATGCACATGGTACCTTTTAACACTAATGGGGCGATATCATCCTCCATTTTCTTCTTTAAAATAAATTACCTAACCAGCTTTCCGTATTTATCATGTTCATTTACTTGATTACGCAATTTATGCCGTATCTAGTGTGACGTCATTTCGCATACGAAACTATCTAGTTTATCCCAGGATTTGAGGGACAACACTTTTGACATGGTGGTTGTAACAGTATTTTTAAAAATATTTTTTTAAGAATCGAACGAATCAAAAACGTATTTCGGATTGTGTGTGTGTCATTCATAATTATTACCTGATGCCTTATATAAATGACAATTTATTATTTTTTTCTTTTTCCTCGTCGAAAAAAGAAAACTTGAAGTGTTTTAAACTGTTACCTGTGAATATTTCGAACTGTTGACCGGTCAATAGTTTGAACTGATGCCAGCAGGAACAACGACGTCATTCCGACGGGAAAATGACGTCATTTCAAAGTTAAACAGCAAAAATTATCGATATTACCGATTACTGTTGTGTTTAAATAAATATATATTTTATGCTTTCCGGTGGTTTATAGAGAAATATCAATGAATTAAAACTGATAATTTCACTGTTTCAAACGGTGACAATTATCAGTGAAAATGATCGAAAATGTTCACTGTTTACAGTGAAATGACGTCATTTTTTACGAAATGACGTCATTATCCCAGCGTAATTGTTTAGTTAAACTCTTTAACAATGTATATAAACTGTGAAAAAAAGCATAAAATAAAAAGAAAATTTGTTGGATTCGGTGGAATATCGATTATAATTCCCTCGTGATCACAGAAAATGCGCCACTCGTGAAAATTTTATTTTCTATGAATTAAAATCGATAATCCACCGAATTTAACATATATCCTCTATTTAATTTGCTCTTTCTGCTGTGTTTGAAATTCGATCAAGTAATAAAACATTTTTTCATGGATGCTTGGTGAACAGTCAAAACTGTTGTCCCTCGGTATCAGGGCTGACATTTGGAACTGTTGCCCTCGGCCTATCGGCCTCGGGTAACAGTTCCAAACTTATCCCTGATACCTTGAGACAAAAGTTTTGACTGTTCACCAAGCATCCATTAAAATACTGTATATTGTTAACTTTGATAGGAATAAAATAATTCGCTACGGCAGGATTACGATTTCGTAAATCGGGTTTGGGTCGGAGTGGTTAGCATTCGATACAAACGCTATCAAAAAATAGTGTGGTTTAAAATACATTTCGAGACTAAGGATGTAATAACAGAAAATGGATTTCAACAAAGGGAGGGAAGAACAGAAAATGGATGTGTATATCGTTGTACATTAATTGTTATAAGCAATGGATTAAAGTTGTCATTAAGGTGAATACAATTTAGTCTTTGTTTAGCTGCTGCAATTTTTTTCATTTTTTTACCAATACAAATATCACATTCTCGATTCGTTTTTAATTTCTTCTCATATTTTCGTGAGGAAAGTATTCAGGACACAATCGGTAGTGAGTCGGTCTTCTGGAATGTTGTGTACATGTACATTTATCATATGCCTTCAGAGGCTGGTGGCGGTTTTGTTATTTTTATTATTTATAGAAACTTGTTTAAGACCTTTCTTGTACTGAGATTCTTATACATTCTCTGTATTTATAAAGTAAACTTGATGTTTATCAATTGAGATTCTGCAGGTCATGCTGAAATTTTACAGACCATTATCTGACAAGCTGCCTTTTACTCTTTTATGTATGATGACATTGGCAATGTGTATAAATGTAACTACAAGATTGGTAGTTTCGTCAAACTATGGACAAATTGATAATAAAAAACCCTAAAGTTGTATTCTCCCCATTGAGTAATCCGATTACACGTAGTATTCATTTGCCTTTTAATTATATACAATTACTTTTTTTTAAACTTACAGTCAAAATAGATTTACTTCGAACGTCTTACATTGGAGATACTATACAACTAGGTACTAATTCGCATCGTAATCAAGCTTCGTGTAATCGGTGTCCTACAATAAATAAGTGCAACTCCAGGAAGTGTTTATGTTTCAAGTATTTTAAAAGGTCCTCTTTTATTCTTTCATCTGTTAATAACCGCAAATTTTCAGTTAATATTAAATCCGATGTCTCATGAAATTCCATGTATGTAGTGTATGTCATTACTTGAAATGAACCCTGTTGTGGTGCACAATACGTTTGGCAGACTGGTAGATCACTTAAAACGCGTTTTAGGGAACATTTTTATAAAAGAAAAAATAACAACAAATTTTACAACTTTTTTTACCAGCACTTTAATAAAACGGGTCATAGCATAACAAATATTTCTGTTCAACCTGTTGAGCAACTTATTTTTGATAATAGTACTTCAAATCAGTACCAATTAAAAGCAAGGCGCTTGTCGGAATTTGAATGGATTAAACGTCTTCAAACAGTCTACCCACTTTGATTAAAGATAACATATTAAATGTTGGAACTATTTCTAAAAATAAATTGATTAATTCATTTTCTCTTTTTAGTAAACGTCATAGAAATGAACGTTCACGCGGCATAAGGAATAATGGTAGCATAAGGCGTAAATTAAAAAAACTTCTTTCTTTAAATAACTGTTACAAAATATTACAAAATGGAGGTAAACATACATTACTAAGTTCACTTTGCTCTCTTTCTGTTTCTTCTTTGGAGCAAATTTATAAGGACTGTAAACTTATTTTACTTCTACCTGACCCACTGTTTGAATGTGCTTGTATTATTTAATCTTTCACTGACTATAATCTTAAACCTTTTATCGAAAGTGCGCATAATAAAACTAGAAATCGTATCAAAATTGAGTTTTGTAACAAAGCTCTTGATTTAATTGACCTTCCTTTAATATCCAATGATAAAAATGTGCGTCGGTTGATACCCCCTTATTTCCTCAATACTGAATCACCACTTACTTGCTACAAATATAGTTAACATGTTAGAAGTATCGTTTTAATTATAATTCTATTTCCACGGATATTAATGTAATAAGAAATTGTCCTTTATCATGTGACTGTTCTAGTTCAAAATATATATATGGTCCTGTTGGACATGTAATTACTGGGGACCTTAATTTCATTATAAATAAAAACCTAATAAATTTACTACGCAGAGGCCCTAAGTATGGATTGCCTATTCCTGTTGATTTTGATGACTGCATTAATAAAATCGAAACATCCTTACAGGAATATTGTACTAAATGGTGCAGGTAGGAAAATGCTGAAATAACTGCACTCACTGAATGGAAACAAAAGTATTATGCATGGCCTTGAATAAGATACATTTTTATAATACAAATCTTTTGGCCTTACCACATTCACCTAAATGTAATGAACAAAATCTCTGTAAATTGCTTGAAGACTTACATGAAAAATCTAAACTCGTCATAGTTCCTGCTGATAAGGCTGCTAATAACGTAATAATAATATGACGAGTGTTTTATGTTCAAACTATTTCACAAGAACTTTCAACAACCATATCATATTGTGATGACAATAAGATACCTAATGAAATTATAACTGACCATATTGCCGAATGCAATATATGTAATAGTTAGCATTACTGACAAGAAATTGCCATCACTTTATTGGATACCTAAATTACATACAACGCCATATAAAAGTCGTTTTATCGCTAATTCAGTGTCTTGTACCACCAAGCAATTATCGGTGTATCTTACATCCGCATTGAGTGCTTTTAGATATCATATAGCTAAAAATTGTAATAACGTTTATGAAAATAGTAATATTAACCTATGTTGGTCAATAAAAAACTCATTAGAAGTAATTGATAACATTGAAAAGAAAAAATATAAGGTATCACAAATAAGCACTTATGATTTTTCTACACTATATACAACACTTCCTCACATTTTAATTAAATCCAAACTTGTTTCTCTGATTGAAAAAAAAACATTTGCTAGAGAGAAATGTACATATCTAGCTTTAAACACTAAAACAGCTTTTTTACTAATCAGATATTAGATAATTACATCATTTGGACTTGTCTTGACTTTTGTGCAGCACTTTTTTTCTTCTAGATAACTTGTGTGTTGAATTAAATGGTAAAATATTTAAACAAATTATCGGAGTCCCTATGGGTACTAATTGTGCGCCACTTATAGCTGATCTTTGTTTATATTGTTATGAAAGCGACGTTAAGTTAGATTTATCTTAAACTAAAACTAAACAACTAGATTTGATTCAATGTTTTAACCTTACTAGTAGGTAAATTGATGATATACTTAATTTAGATAATCCATTCTTTGAACAATATATTCACAAAATCTACCCAAACGAACTAGTCTTAAAAAGATCGTGTCAATTCAATACAGACGCTGCGTATTTAGACTTACATCTTACACCTACTATACTAATATGATTAAAACTAGTTTATACGACAAACGGGACGACTTTAACTTTGAAATTGTGAATTGTCCGTTCCTATATGGTAACATCCCTAAAGGTCCATTCTATGGTATTCACATTTCGCAGTTGGAACGTTATGCTAGAGCATGTTCATGTATTAAAGATTTTAATGATCTGATCTTATATTAACGAAGAAATTGCTGAAACAAGTTTTTTTGTATCATAACCTAAGAAGTAAATTCGCTAAATTTCTCTCAAAGTATGGTGATTTAATTTCAAAATATACTGTTTCTTTTAAATGGCATTTAACTAATGGAATTTCCCATCCATCATTTTATGGAGTTGTTTTGAAGCGTGTTCGCAATTTAAAATATGTTTAAGAAAAGGTTTTAATTAAACTTCTCTATTTAATGAACTCGTTTTTAACAAAATGATATGATGCTTACGTACTTAAAAACACGTGTTTGTTGGTTTTCGATTCACTATATCTTTCTTCTCTTAAAATCACTATATCTTTCTTCTCTTAAAATTTGGAATCTTTAAAGTGATAGTATGGGCATTTTTCACTGTTGAACATAATTGTGTCTTTGTGTCGTATTAACACATCTGCATGAAAACTACATTTAGACTCACATCGCAATTCAAATCATGAATTTCACGTGTGTCTATAACACAATTTTAATATGCGTAAATAAAAAAATACAAACAATAAACGACACATAACTATAAAAACAGGACTAAATGCCAAAACAATTTCATCGATATCATGAACACCGCGGTTCCAGTCTAAAGTATAAATCGGCGTGAAGTTGTTTCATGTGGCTGCATTCGCACTGGGGAATCGTTAACTCATATATGTATACACACCTGAAGAAGTCATACGACCAACTTTCACAGTTGTAATCTACATGAACAGGTCATTGGGTTTATAGCGTTCAATTTTCTTTTTTTTTCTCTCTGACAGGCGTTATTTGTTTGATTTATTTTTTTGCAGTCACATATACAACCAAGCAATGTAATATGGAACTTTTACACCCATATTTGCTGCTTCTTCCTGTATGTGCGCGATGATGATTTGAATTATTAACATTATGATGCTATATTCCTAAATCTTTTTCTATAAAGAAGGAATGTATTTGACACTTGTTCTTAATTTCATTTCATCGTTCCTCAAAAAGTTGTAGCTCTGTTGCTTTGGTCTCTTTCCTTCCATTGGGTAATTAAATGGTAATTAAATTGAATGCGTTTTAATTCCCTTTTATTATTGTTTAATTTGAGTTACAATGCTATGAGGTTAAATTGATTAACACTTAAATGTATCATTATATGAATATGATGAATATTGCTGGGCCAAGTGTGAGGTTGAGCGCTCTAAAACCGGTTTAAACCCCCAATGCTTTGCATTGACCGTTCCAAGGCGATGACCCAAGCTTTATTCATTTATGTGTTATGTATGTTGTTTTGTATTGTAATGTTTTGTGCTGTTATTGCAATCAGTCACTTGCCTTGCCTGAAATAAAGGACCAACAAAGTGTGTATAGTGAGAATTCAATACTGCTCCAGCAGCTGGAGTTTCACTTCTTTATATTTGATAAAATGTATCAACGGCATGAAACAGGATAAATAGAATACATGGTGGGTGCCGAGATGGAGAAAGTTTATCCGATTCGGCCCGACAGAGAGAAATCGCTAATGCTCGCCCTATTTTCTTTGTGTAAGCCTCGCCGGATAAACTTTCTCCATCTCGTCACCAACCATGTATTCTATATATTTGCGCTTTAATACCTTATACAGTTAAATGATATAAAGTGTGTAAGGCGATACCTACGATGAACGTGATCAAGTTCGTTCATCTATGAATCACATACCCTATTTTACTATAAACAAAAGTCCATTATATTGAAATTACACGAAGCAAACGTTTAATTGTATTTTGTTACAACCCACATGGCCATTTTATTTTTAGTAATACGTCACAAAAATACGTTTGGAAAGTAAAACGATACTGGCATAGTAATGTGTTCTGTCATCTATGTGTCTCCAATTTTGTTTTAATGTACTTCTTTAATGGCTCTAGTGTATTGAATATACCGTTTCGTCCATTACGGATTGACAAAGAAGTAAAAAACATCCGGTACATACGGTTCAGTGCATTCAGAACACACACTGAAATATCACAATGACCAAATGTATTAAACCGTGCTTTGTTTATAATCTGGTACTTTTTCTTCTGAACTGTATTTGTTATTGTGTGTACGATTTGTTAGTTAAAACTTGTTAATTAGCCTGTGAATGGTTTATCTCAATTAGTATGACGGCACTGTGTAATAACTTCCGCGCTGTTCGATACAGTATATTTTAAATATACGTTATTGTTATCCATAACGTATTTTAAAGGAAATAAATAAGAAATCAGTGATGTGTTTGTTTACGAAGCGTTGTTGGCGGTGTTTGTGTATTGCACATAAAACTTGTACTGAGAAATACTTACTCTCAGAATTACGATTGGAACTACATGCGGTGTTTGTTAGCAGCTTAATGACATGTAAAACATAATTTATATTGTCGAACCCACTTTTGATAATTTTAAACCCACCGATCCCTGCAAATATTTATTTCTACGTCAAGCGAGTTATTTATGAGCGTTTTTAAAATGACTTGTGTTTGCAAATTAATATATTCTCAATAAATTGCAATTGTCCTATATAATTATTTACTACATGTATATATTTACAATTTTGGTCGCATATTGCCGCTTTGACTTTGGCAGGCTTTATTAACATTGTCATGTTTCACTGATACTGATCATACATCGCGACAGTAGATATTTTAATAACGCCATAAGTCACGGCGGCTGCCCAATTATATCATAACGTTCGCTCCATTACTTGTTTCTGTATGTGGATATTATAGAAGCATCCGTCTGGTTCCACAACGGGTCGCAGGTGCAACTGTGTCAGACGAACGGTGACGCAGATGTGACAAATGTATAGTTAATTAAGGTAGTGACCACGACTTAGTAACTCTAACTAACGAGTTGATAATCATGGGAGCGATCAATATCGATCATTAACAATGCACAATTGTATTAGACATTATTGATTTTCTATATGCTTACACATTAACATATCATATATGCTGGACAAAGTCAGCATATAAATAAGTTGGCGGTTAATAAAGCGGTTAGCCCAATCCACTATTCAATACGCTGGGAATGTTTTTAACATGGTGCCACAAAGACCTTCTTGATGTCTTTAACTTGTACGTGCGTTATTTTTCCGAACAGTCTTATTGACAGAAACCGACTGATGAGCATCCGCACCCATGAGCATTTATGATTCTTGTGAGGATATTTGTTTTTTTGCCAATACATTCCATGGATTAATTTCTTAGTATAGTGATAACATAACTATCCTTACAGTCGCTTGAGTAAAAATAGAAAATGTACTCACGACACAGAGAATAATAAGCCCCATTGGTGCAAAAAGGTACCATGTGACATTGAAATTAGAATACATATTGTACCTGCTTGCACCAATGGGGTGAATATTCTACAATATAAGCCCGCCCTGGTAAACGATGAAGGAAAATATAACGATGCATACATCATTGGATTAAACTATTATAGATTTTGAAATAACGTTTGTATACATTTGCTAAGTGATCACATTGGCAAAAGCCAATACAGGAATACCCTTAGTCACAGTTCATAAGCATGTATTACTTGTACTTGAACATTACTTTCAGTTCAGGTATTTACTATGATCGACAGAGTCATGACAATAATCAATCATCAACTAAACAATTATTTCAAATTACATTAAATGACTCAATCTCTGCTAAGGCTTCTGAGACATACTTTACAATAGAAAGTTTCAAATATTGTTCATGATGACGAATACAAAATTCAGTAGTTAATTAGTTAATACATTTTTATGTCAAAGTGTATAACTGGCTTTTCTTAAACGAGCTGTTCATTCGCGACAATTGTGTGTTCGTTTGTTTTGTTTTTTCATGTGTCCCTTTGATAGCCGCCGACAGATTATTATTCAATGCAAGTGAACAGTTTACACTGTGGACATATTGTAATACATTTTTCCAATAATGTAAAATGATAAATATAATCACTTAGCATAACATACACATTTACTATCACTGCTACATATTTATAATAATGCATAAGTCGAATGCCATAACTCCATTAATAACTTGGGCCAAACATACTGCTTATTAATGTTGCAACGCCGAACAAAACTACAAACGTCCCATCGAATATGCCATGAGCACGAATTGTATTGAACTTAAACTTAGAAACGTACATTGCAGGTTGATGACCTCGAATTATGTTACGTTTATGTCAAAATGTACTCATATGAGTCAGAATAAGAATACATTTTGATTTGTTTAATCAGTAGAGATTACATTAATTACAACAATGCATGCCGTGTATATTAACACAAACCGTATACTTACTTGATATAGCACTATGATTGCAGATATTATCTGACAACAACACTACATTACTGGTCGCCTGGCAACACAAACCGTGACTGCTTAGTATGGCCATGAAATATAATTGCCATGAGATCACTATCAATTGCGTAATGTGTTGCTTTGATCGTTAATTATTACGAGTTCATGTGTCAGTTTGCACGTATGTATCTCAATCCACGCAATTCGTTGTCTAGAGGTACATTAAAGCAATGGATGTTTCAATTTAAATGATATAGATGAATCTCAGAGAGGTTTCACCAATGTTGAATCAAGATAAAAATGATTTATGACATTACTATGCGTCGTAAGCTCTTAAAACGTATTCTTAAGATAAACAATTAGTTGCCGAAGTGTGTATTATCTACAAGATGCATGTAAAAGTGTGTTGAAGATACCGATACGCTTTATGTTATATAATATCAAAGTTTGATACTTTCGTATTGTCTACGTAACATAATTTAGTAATAAATGTTTACGTAAACAACATCGCACACATACGATTAGAAATTAAAGGTATATACACAACATTTTAGTTATTTAACAAGCATATACAGTATTCCAGCACATACGATAATGTGTAATACATGTGCGATGCACACAACCTTTTCCAGATAGTAAAATATAGTTAGGATAACGTTAAAATGTGGAATGGCCGGTAAACACGGCATTTTAATACATTACTTATGGACACATATAAATAATTTCCTGGTGGCTACATGTTCGCGTTTTTTAGTATATCGCTATGTTTTTGTTTGAGATATGTGCATAATTTGTTGAGTTACTGACATTTTATGTTGATATTACCACAATAAGATTTGTAATAAATCAAATAATCAATGGCTGTGATTGTCCTAAGGATTGTATTGCACTCGTTTACAGCGGGCTCATGCATTACAATCCCCAACAGTAAACTACGATACAAAATATCAGACCACACAGATCTAGTATCAGTCCCCTTCAGAAATGTACACACACAGCAAGTTTCTATATTGTGTTAGTGTTTGAGATGTTTACATTTCGAAAGTTGACGCCCAACCATTTGAAAATGTTAAAACATCGTCCTGTGTAATTTAATTTGTACCAGCACACGGTAGTGCAAATGTTAAGGTAATAAATCCATACGTATACTCTACTCCCGAAGAAATAAAATGCATTTTCGTTAATGATACTTTTTCAAAATCAATATCGCATTCAGTAAAAATAACCATACCTCGACACGCATGCTTTACAAAAACAGCAATAAATATTGGCAACCGTTTGTTTGTGTTGTTTATTTGTTTGGCCATCTTCGATATTAAATCGAACATAATAGGGCGACCATGCTGATTAACATATTCACTATATACATAAATATTATCAAACCGTACGCGCTTGATATCGGCGTGTAATGATATAATTAATAAGTATTGTGTTACATAGACACGGTAAATAATATGATTAATCCACTTTCAATATAATATCGAAAAGCAAATCAATTTGATCGTTTTTATACGTTTGCAGGTATGGATGATAATCTTCGGATGGTGATTCCACTCTATACTATTTAATGCAGTACCGTTTTACTCGCAGTATGTATTTATGTAGGCCTTGGAAAGTATAATTTTACGTTTCGTTTATAAGTATACATCTTGAAAACACGTTTATGTCGTTATTCTGTCATTCATAATGTTTTATGTTACAGGGCTTATTAGAGGAGAGGATATATAAACCTGTTTTATTAAACGTTGACACATTTATGAAGTGCTGATGGAAGCGAAACAACGTCATTGAAACCCACACATATCTGGACGCAGTCATTGAATTTTTGATAAATGACAATTTTACCACACAAACTTAACTCATTTTTAGTATGTTGACATATACTTAAGTGCGATAATTGGATGGTTAATGTAAATTACGCTGAGTCACACTTGATTGTCATTTTTTTGGAAAGCCGCATTAGTTGTCAAATTCAATCTATATTGATACATGCGTGGACAATATTTGTTTTACTTTAAAACCAAAGGTTTCATACTGGTTAGTATTTGTCGATGATTGAACGCAATTTTTATACGTTTAAATAAAATAACATATGTTCTTTTAGTTATGGCATACTTACGTTTTCAGTTGTCGGAATTAACGAAACGGCTGAGATCACCCGAATATTACCGATATGTTTATTTATGCATGTACCCAAATTCATATACCTAACTGCAGTAATTTCAGAGTTATTGCAGGATCCAGAATGTAGTCAGTAACAAAATCAATCATAAAGTGGCAATAACGTTGGAGAGACTTTATAACCCCATACTTAAAGTAAAACTTCATCTCCAGCAGTAGGTGAGAAAAAGTGTTGTGGCATGAGGTTCTTAATATTTCGTGTGAATTACTTATTGTCACTTTAATCTTATGTTTACATCATAATTATGCATTCAAGTATATGTATGTTTGTTAAGGTCGGCCATTAGTTGATGATTCTCTTTCCGAACAAACACATGCGTGTTTCTTATTTTAATTGCCTCTCTAGTATTGGATGAAAACACATATAAATGAGGCTGCCGTACTTAAATTGATCGGCATCGATTTCTAAACCAGACATTTAATTTAGCGTCAAAAGACATCGATATCTAAATTATACGTTTTATTAACATTTTATGTATGAACAAATTACCCTTACAACTTTCTTGGAGTGGCATATTTATGTTTTTATCTCGAAAGAGTCACTACTCGCATAAACAGTTGGTGTTACAATCATCAACTGTCTATTCACTAATTATTTTTTTGTTTAACCCAATCACTACAGGCAATACAATGCTTTCAATTATTTATGTAAATTACTAAATGGCAGTCACAAAAGACATCGTTATATGTGGAGACATCGTTTACTTTATTTATTGTTGGTGTGTGTTCATTTTTGTTGCGTTGCATTCAAGTGTTACATAAAAACATATGTTTAGATATAAAACGTTCATCAAATGTTTTGCAAATCGCCTAACAGGAGGATAGATGTGCTTTCTAGCCCTTTCAACATAATGTTCCATCCTGAATTCAGTTTATAAAACTACTTGCGTTCACTGTTGGTATCACGAGGTGCAAGCTGTATCGGCTCTTCACAGTTAACGTATTGATTATAGTGTATGCTATATGCGTTTTTAAGTAGTTTTATTAACTTCCGATCGTAATCTTTGCAATTTAATGTCTCACGGCCTACTTAAAACCGACATAGTATAAATGCATTGACTTAAACAATTCCACCATGGACTCACACAGCGTTCGATGTCATACAAATATTGTAAATAGTAATAAACGATAGTTAAGGTTAAGTTTTGTTCGTTGGCATATTGAAGGTCTAATCAAGAACGTAAATTACGCATGAGTTAAGTTATGTGCTGTGTGTCTTTTGATATATTGCATTTATGGAAAACATGGGGCAAACATATCGATGGATAGACTTGTATATGTGGTACGATCATGTAAGACATTTAAGTTTAAAGAGTAATCGAAATAGTGGCGGGTAATGTGGTTTTGTCAAGAGCCATAAAATGCAACCTAACATTGTGCCCCTTATTATGAACATATATTCTGACTGTATTGTATTATATGTCATATGCACATAAACATTTAATTCAAATTAATATTAAATATAGTTTGAATTATGAATGATGTTTTGTATTGTGCTTTTTGTGCTGTTTTGTGCTGTTTTGTGCTGTTTTGTGCTGTTTTGGCAAGTTGTCACTTGCCGTGCCTTAAATAAAGGATCAACTTAATGTGTATAATGAGAATTCAATACTGCTCCAGCAGCTGGAGTTTCACTTCTTTATATTGAATTAGTTTTACCATAATGATTGCCGATATCTATGATTTAAAAAAAACACGATAAAATGGTACATCGAATATGTTCCCTTATTTGGAAGTGTTCAAACCCCAATACACACACGCATTGTTATTTTAAGGTGGTGATTTTAATGCAACAACAACATATTTTATTGATTATAAACATCATGATAATTAAGATTGCATTTCCAGAGAAGTCTATTTCGTTGGCAGGTTACTCGAAATACCACGAGCAAATAGAGATAAACTGCAGGTACACAATTTTGGCGAATTCCTAGTAAGTTGGTGCCTTGCTTTTATAGCCATATTTTGAACGGACGATTGCCAGGAGATGAAAAGGTCAATATAAATGTATTTCAAACGATGGAGCCAGTGATGTTGACTATATGCTTGCAACATCTGATTTTTCCGATAATATGATTAATTGTCAAGTTATTAACGGTGGCGAATCTCATCATTTTCCAAGTACATGTCATATCAATAAAAATAGTTTGATGACATAAAAAATGTTATTAATTAAAAACAATTTAATTGCAGGAAATATAAATGGAAGAGTCTATTTGAACAAGTCTATTTAGGTTGCTTAAATAGTTTGATCGATAAAAACGAAAAAGCATTAATTAAAACCAGAGATAACAACAGTAGTATAGCTTTGCTAAAATCATTTCATTATATCATAACTCTGGTGACGCTGTTCACATTCCCCGAAGTTGGTAAGAGGCGATCAAATCAAATGGTTGGACGAACAATTTGACTTTAATAAGATGCAGAAATAACAGTATTTACTGAGATTTCGGTTTTGCCATGAAGCACATGATTTTAGGAAACTAAACAAAAACAAATCGACAAAACACATTTAAAAATTACCTTTATTACAGCATACAGGAATATCACAGAACACACAGAAGGGAACTAATTAATAATGTGGATAGGGAATATTCATTACTTAAGAAATCTGCGATATTATATGTTCGCCGATGAAGTAGCTAGTTATGCAGAAACAGCAATAAATTACAGCATCAATTAAACATTATTAACTTGAATGGAAATTAATCTCCATAAAACAGAATTAATTAAATTTAGAAACTCTGTAACTTTAAGACATTACGACCATTTGATTTTCCGTCGCATTTTAATAATACTATATTATTTTTAAAGGCATAGGATTAATGTTAACAACAACATTTGTTTTGGAGCGCTACTCAATGAGACTTATAGAGAATACTAGGTCGGTGCCGAATAAAGCAAAGTTTATTTTGCGAGGCTTAGAAAATCTGAACCACGAGCCTTGGCGAGTGGTTCAGATTTTCGCGCCGAGCAAGATAAACTTTGCCTTATTCGGCACCAACCTAGTATTCGATTTATCCCATCAATTTTCGTAGTCGTAAATTATTTCCTTAAAAATAGAATAGGTCAATCGAACTAGACGGAAAATCCCAAAGATATTTTAAGCAAACATTGTTTCATTATTTAAATCGTGTCGAGCCTCATACATTACAAAAAGATCAGTAACTAACCTCTTTTTCTGTTTATCATACCTCTACGTCCCCGATTTTTAAGAAATAATGTAAAAAAAGACACTAAACAACTGCATCTTTAGCGTGAAACAACATGCATTGTGTCGTATGACGTGTTAATAATGACGTCACGAGTACGCGCACTTAATATTTGTAAATAATGTTTATTTGCATTTTGAGTTGCATTGTGTGTTAAAAATATATTACATTTTGGTATCGAATTGTTTGTTTTGTTGAATCTGATTCGATTTAACTAAAAATGATTACTTTATAGTTGATTCCGAGTAATATGAACATTCTTCGCCGCGCGTGACAGCTATATTTCAGCACTGCTGAAATAGAGGAAAATTTATTCCCCAGTGGTTTATTTCGACAATGCACGTCTGATGATGGGATAAAAGTGCTAACGCACAAACAGCATTGCTCGCTATTTACAATAACGAAACACTAGTTTGGGCATTTGCCGATACAATTATTGTATATATTTTTCGACAGTATGATAAAACCGAGTTTTATAGATCATAAATATGGCGATACGAAAATATTGACTCAATCGGTGTTGTGCATTCCACATTTTGTAAACAAATAAAATATCTTAAACAACTTACTAACACATGTATATACATAGTAAATGCGGTCGTCCCCCATTATGTGTTACCAACTTCGTTAATTTAAAACAATATTGGTGTTAGTTACTGATAATGCAAAATAATAGATACCTTCGACAATGCTGAAACGTAAGACAACTCCGGAAGAAACGGTATGGCTTTACAAGTCCAAACTAAGTTATTTCGTTATGGCTTGATAAGTCAAGAAATTAGTGATGTAAATTCGTTCATTAGCCTCTTTCGCCCAAGCATTACTTACATGACATCAGCTGAATATGCTGAATACATCTTTCCTCGGAACAATTACCTTAAAAGAAAAAGTAACCGTATCTAAAATTTGAGGTTCTAATCATAAATTCAATGTTGAGATAGGTGAACGATAAAATATTATATTTGATGATATTTAAATCAGAATATTTGTATGTAACTATTTAAATAAGCACTTTAATGACATGTGTATTTCATTAAAGCTGTCAAAGCAATGACAACTTATAGGCAATCCCAGAAATTAATATCTCCCAGATTGCCGGCCTTGGATATTCCCACGCGCCGCCATGACGGTACTAAGGAACAAACAGGGAAGCGATTGTTTATCGAATATGTTTTAAGATTTAAATAGTATCTGTCATCGATCTGATCATGCAATAATATGTTTTTGTGATTAATAGAAACAAGGTTCCTCTGCATCCTTTAAAGAGCTATACAACTCAGCAATAATTAGGTCTTGTTTGTCACTTGATACGCGATATCTGATATTCACGGAATCTTGACATGTGCAGATATGTAGTGTCACGGGCATTCACTATAAACTTTATAAATCTCGACTTGCAACATCGCCTCCACTTGAGCGAATGCGTTCGTGCCTCTATCGCAGATGTTGTTACACTCATCATCTTGAATAAATTGATAATCCGAAATTAATTAACACAAAATCACGTATTTTGTTCGAGTTGTTTTTACCGTAAATCAAAACTTTGTAAAGAACATTTAATAAAGACATGCTTGGGGAATATAGAAAACATCATTGGAGCTATTTAAGTTTATTTAAGGCTCCAGTTGTTTTCTTGTTGAACAGTTGTATCATTAATTTAGATTTTGTTAAGAAATCAGTTTACTAAATATTGAGTAAATACGCATTATTTATTTCAGAGTATGGAATCTGATATTACCTGTTTAACGTCATTTAATCTATAATTTTAAAATAGAGTTATAGCAAAAAGCTGACATGTACTTTTCAGACTGTTGATAAAATGAGCTCTTCTATATGAACAATTAAGATATTTTGAAATATTTATTCGCTGTAAAGTTTTGCTTTTTTTATCGTATGTAACATATGAAACAGCTTCTAAAACATCGACTTTCATCGCAATTTGTTACATTGAAAGTGTTTTTTATCCGATAGTTTGTTTGAAACGTATGGCACATAAACCTCATTAAAAGTCAGAATAACAATTCATTTATGTCGAGATATGTATGGAAAATGTATTACAGAAAAAACCAGATGAATAAACCCCATTTTTGAGTCCGCATTCCACCATAATAAAAACGAAATAGAGATGCAAACATAATTTGTTTTCTAGATTGTATGCTGTATTTTTAACCAACACATACGCGTTATTGATATGTGTCTGCTTTCATGTAGATGATGCAAGTTTGATCATTGCAATAGAAGCAGGCAGTAGAAAACCTGACTGTCAGTGCTGCAAATGTGCGGAGGTGTAATGGTATTTCAAAACAGTTGTGATTCATGGCAATTTGGTACTATGAATAATTCATTGATGTGTCATCAAACACAATTATGTGTTACAGAAAAAAGACTTAAATAAATTATAATGTATTTAGTATGTTGCTCGTTTTCTCTATGACAATATAGTGTTATGTTTTATAAAATTGTGTTGTTAACTTGCTTTTGTAGGCTATGATTTCAGTGGGTGACAAACATTACTTGATATAACGACCACATTATTTTTAAAACATAACTAACCTAAAGGAATTTATGCTGACTCAGTGATTGTAAAAAGAGGAAACCATACGCTTTGCCACTTACAAAGTACATAGGGTACTTTCCGACGATTTTTCACGATAGCAGTTTTGCGTCTGGCAAAGTCGTGCATTTTGTTGTGAAATGGATTAGCACATACGCCGATATGTTCATTAATGCATTCCTACTAAGAATATTTACTCGTAATTTCATGAACAATATTCCTCGTGCATCATGTATATCAAATGTTTTCTAATAAATACAATAATAAATCAGACTATAGTTGTATAGATAAATATAATACATGTGTTATTGATTCTGAAAGTGATGCATTTTTTTCATTTTGAATTATAAGACGTCCGTACCAACGCAAATTGTATTTGGTTCCATTGTGGAAATTCAATTGCTATTTTTTACAAGGATCAACTTATAATAAATGACTCATACATTCTCAACTTGTGCATTCCCTCTTTTTAACTACATGTAAACTGTGTTTGTATCTGAATCCATAGTTAATGCATACTAAATAAAGATAGAAGTAATTAAAAAGCAACTGACTGTGTGATTGTATAATGTTTGTGCATAATTTATTATAGTTTTTTTTTATTTAAATAAAACTGTTGGGGATTGAGTTCGAATGTGATATATATATGAAAGTAAGAACACAATTTTATAAAACATAACACTATATTGTCATGGAGAAAACGAGCAACATACTAAATACAATGTAATTTATTTTAGTCTTTTTTCTGTAACACATAATTGTGTTTGATGACACATCAATGAATTATTCATAGTACTTAATTGCCATGAATCACAACTGTTTTCAAATACCATTACACCTCCGCACATTTGCCGCACTGACAGTCAGGTTTTCTACGCGAGGTTTGTTTTAATTATAAACAATTATTAAACGTGTAAAAGCTATATTTAAAAACATCACTATAATAGCGATTGACCATTTTCCAATCCAGCTCTCGAGTTCCGTTTGAGTTGCCTCACTTCATTATAAAGAAGTGAAACTCCAGCTCCTGGAGCAGTATTGAAGACTTATTATAAAACATTACTTGTTCCTTTTTTTTAAGGCAAGTGACCGATTGCCCAAACGGTACAAAACAGCACAAAACAGCGAAATACAAAACAACATAAACACAGATAAAATAAAACTGGGGGTCACCGCCTTTGAACGGTCAATGCAAAGCATTGGGGGTTTAAACCGGTTTTAGAAGGCTCAACCTCACACTTGGCCCAGCCATATGCATGATACATTTAAGCGTAAATAACCACATAACATTTTAGCTGAAATTAAACAATAATACAAGGGAATTAAAACGCATTCAATTTAATTAGCATTTAATTACTCAATGGTAGGAAAGATACCAGAGCAACAGAGTTACAACTTTCTGAGGAACGATGAAATGAAATTACGAACAATAGTCAACTAGATTCCTTCTTTATTAAAATAGATTTAAGAATATAGCGTCATGAAGTTAATATTTCAGATCATCATCGCACAAATACAAACAGCAATTATGGGTGTAAAAGATCCATATTACATATTTTGGTTGTTTTTGTGACTGCTAAAAAATAAATCAAACAAGAAACGCCTGCCAGAGAGAAAATATAATAAAAAGTGATCGCTTTAAACCTAATGACCTATACATGTAGATGAAACACTTAAAGTATGTGATTTTAAGCAATATAAAAGCGATGACGTCACAAAAATCAATGTAGCCAGGAAAAGAGAAAGAGTATCGCATGACGTAATTGATAAGCGAATACACGATGCCGTGAACAAAATCCAGGGGCAGTACTGTAACATAAAAATAAGAATATTAAAGGGGTGGTACTGTGTCATTGAACTACCAATAAAACAAGCGTTTGTGATTAAATATTTAAGAATCAAAGGTGTAAAATGGTTATTCCATTAATTATTCCAAATTTTAAGAGAAGAAAGATATATTGAATCGAAAACTAACCAGCACGTGTTTTGAGTACGTTAACATCATATCCGTTTGATAAAAATGAGTTTAATAAATTGAAAAGTGTAATATAAACATTTTCTTTAAGATATTTTAATTTGCGAACACGCTTCACAACATCTCCATAACATGATGGGTGGGAAATTCCATTATTTAAATGGCATTTTAAAGAAACATTGTATTTAGAAATAAAATCACCATACTTTGAGTTAAATTCAGCGAATTTACTTCTAAGGTTATGATACAAAAAACTTTGTTGTAGCAATATCTTTTTTTAATATACGATTACGATCATTAAAATCTTTGAAACATGAACATGCTTTGGCATAACGTACCAACTGCGAAATGTAAATACCATAGTATGGACCTTTAGGAATGTTTCCATCTAGGAACAGACAACTCACAATTTCAAAGTTAAAGTCATTCCGTTTGTCGTATAAACTAGTTCTAATCATAGTATTATTAATAGCAAGATGTAAGTCTAAATACGCAGCGTCTGTATTGAATTGACACGATTTATTTAAGACTAGTTCATTCGGGTAGATTTTGTGAATATATTGTTCAAAGAATGTGTTATCTAAATTAAGTATGTCATCAATTTATCTACTAATTATAGTAAGGTTAAAACATTGAATTAAATCTAGTTGTTTAGTTTTAGATAATTCTAGCATAAAATCGCTTTCATAGCAATATAAAAAATATCAGCTATATAAAACGAATCGAGAACGCAGCTTACAAATAAGAAGCTGGGGCTTTATATATACACATGAAATTATTCAGTTTGAACATTTTTCAATATAATAACAACATTTTGTTTAATTCCGTGTTAGACTTTTTACTGTTCAAGTAGCTTGTGGTTTGCGTATATTTGAATATGTTTCGAATTCTTAGTGTACACTACAAATAGTGTGTATGATACAAACGAACACCAGTCATTTCAGCAGTAAATGAGTATTGTGCCGAGCAACGCATTTCTGAATAAATTCTAGCTTATGCAACTATTCTTATTTTCATTATACCTTCTTATGTAATTGAAAATGTGTTTGGGTACCAATTTCATTAACTTAAGGATATTTACTGGTCTTACTGATATTGATTTGTAAAATTGGAATAACTCAGAAAACCTAGCAAACAAGGACACACCTTCATCATATACAATGCAGCAAATTCATAAATAAGTAAATAATGTACTGTAATAACTTTTGCCTCATAAGCACATTGAACGGTGTGAAATACACATCCCCTTGATATTGGTAAAGAAGTGCTAGCTATATACTTTTAAAAAGCATTACTTAATTAAAAACTGATACCAACCACACATTAAAACAACAATAACACAAAACAGCTCAAATTTAATTTCCATTCCATGTATGAGTCAAAGAGAGTTCTATCAATCAATATTATCAAAATGTATTAAATCAATTGTAATTTTCATTAAAATAAACTATATGTGTGTTTACTAGCTGTGCACAGAAAGAGTACACGGTTCTGAGTTGAACCATAACCATAACACATGGCGTTCCGATTTAGAGGCCTACGACAAGACCATAAAACAGACCCGAACTAAATTTAATATTATCGATTGTTCCTATATGCATATTTGCTTCAATATTTGGTTCTTCGCCGATTTTTTTAAACTATTCACGGTGGTTTGTCGTGTGAGAAATAAAAGCTATCGATGACGTAAATGCAAGTATCAGTATTATTGTATTGCTATCGGTGTCTTTAATTCTCTATAGATTCTTCATACGGTATGGACTAAGTTGACCTATCAGTTAATAATCAAATACTGATAACAGCATAAACATGATTTATTATATTGAAGATATGTAAAGATTAATGCATATTGGTTGTTATAAAATAAATATGTTGTATCAACTCCGTGCACGGAATCAAATCAATGAAATATTGCAATTTGCTTTCATTACTATGTGTGGAATAGTTATTAAGTATAATGCGATTGTGCTATCACCGTGTGAAATTCGCAGTGTATTTTCATCTTATATTGCACAGTTACATAGAGGATATTTGTTGGAATCGGTGCGTTATCGATTTTAATTCACGAGTGATCATAGAAAATAATTGTTTCACGAGTGGCGCAGCCACGAGTGAAAATATGTATTTCTATGATCACAAGTGAATTAAAATCGATATATCACCGAATCCAACAAATTTTCTTTTTTTAATGCTTTTTTCACCGTTTATATACAATGTTAAAGAGTTTAACTAAAGAATTTCGCTGAGATAATAACGTCATTTCGACAAAAAATTTACGTCATTTCACAGTAAACAACTAAAATTATCGATAATTTTCACTGATAATGTTCACTGTTTGAAACAGTGAAATTATCAGTTTTAATCACCGATATTTCTCTATAAACTACCGGAAAGCATAAAATAAACAGATATGAGTTACATAAACGTCGTGTTTTTCATTATTTGATAAAATCACTTGCGCACATTTTTTTATGTTAGTAAGGGTCGATATGGTTTTGATAGTTTTGCAAGATCGGTACCGCATAATGTTAATTATAATTAAAATAAACACAAAAAGAATTTATTAAACATGACACAGTGTTTTATTTTGGGACAAATATGAATAAAAAAAGAATTTGTTGAATGGAATATTCTTGTTGGAATGGAATTATGAAAAAAACGGAAATGAATCCTTACTTGAAATCTTATTATTCTGTTTCCAACTTACTCGTGATAATTACTTCACGATTAAGCCGAAGCTATAACTTATGAACGCTAGTTTTGATAGCTGCACACACTTAATATGATATTGTAATTGTGTATGATATTGTATATTGCTTATTTGACCGCGGTGCATAGTATATCATATCTTCATATATGTCCAGTAAAATAGAAATGATTAATGCGTGCCGTGCTCTGTGAAAAGTTGTTTTATGCATGGCCGTTAAGTGTCGTAACATATTAGCTTGTGCAATCCACACAGGCTAATCAGGGACTTCACTTTCCGCGTGTTATGATAAGTTTTGTTTCAAGAAAGTCTCTTCTAGCAAACAACATGGTCATGCTGATCGTGACGTCTCTGATTAGCCTGTGCGACTGTACAGGCTAATCCGGGACGACAATTTATGCGCATGCATTTAACCCTCTCTTCCTAGAACGAGGCTCATAAACTATACGCTCGTGCTATCGTGTTAACATCAATCATGTTTTATTGTTTAGAGTTTTTCACTTGAGTAGAGATAAATACCGGTTTCATAAAAAAGCATATCGTTTCTTGTATGTGATTTACAGCATGTATTGTATATAATATTTCACCAAACCAACCGATTTATTTTTTTTGAACGCAACCTGTACACAAGCCGCACGCGGGTTAACATGTCAAAGTAACATCTTTTGAAAGTACACCATGTCAGTTCACACATGATCTTAACTTATAAAGGTTTATAATCGTTTACTTCTGGTACTAATATAATAGTTTCACGATGAATTATTTACGTCCGAAATATATTAGCAATTCAACATAGGTGGTAATTGTATTATAATTATGACTGGCACTACCGCCATGAAAACACATTCTTGCCTCGAACGTATTCACTCGTCCAATGCTTGAGGATTATAACAAACGACATACGCTAAGTGTGTATAATGGGATGAAAGCAATACTAATTACGGAGACGTTTAATTCAAATGTGAAGCTGTATTTACTGTGAACATTTGACATATATCTTAATGGCGTTTTACCTACGTGGAAATACAAACATACTCTCGGGTTCTCGACGTATTATTTGTTAAAAAATATACCATTGTTAATAATTGTTCATGATATCAACACAGCGAACAGCGTTTAGTTTTAACACTATGCCATTAACTAAACTTACATAATTTACGTTTGAAAACTATCTTGTCAGCTGTTACGATTTTAACAGACATACTGTTTAATAATTAACAAGTTAAGTTATTGTGGCGTAATATCACATATCGATACTATAAATAGTAACAAAATGACGTCTCGAGCAGGCCGTAATTCGTATCTAGCGAGCCAATATAAATTATATAAGCCCGTCGGGCCGATTTTTAATCCATCAGAAAAGAATGCAATCGCGCGAATAGTGCTACTGAATAAAAATGGCGTCTACATTCAGTCTTAGCCAAAGGTTATCAATAAAATTAAGCCCAAACTCAATGAAAGAATATAACATAATTATCATTACACGTAGCACAAGATTTGGAAAATACAAATATAGATTTTAACTGAATTTCATCTGTACATTAAATTGATTCCTCTGGGCCTATTTGTGCTTTAACAAGATTCATCAAACACTGAAACAGCAAAATTTATAGAAAAAGACACACATACCTCGATGACAACTTAAATCCGTGTTTTTTTAAATAACAAAATAACACAGATTTGTAATTCCTTTTTCTGTTTCTCTATCCGTTTATCTTTTTGATTTTAAATCACACTTTTTTGAAACGATTGCTAAACACTGTCTCCATAAACACGATTTACGAAATCAAATGTTGAAGCGATTTATTTTATTTCTATCGATGCTTTTAATTATGCATGACAACAGAGAAGTAGATAACACGTCTCTGATGACAAACACAAAATCCGAAATACGTTTTGAAATCGCTTGATGATTAAAAATATTCAACTGTTAAAAAAAAACAAAAACCTCCACGTCCGTTGTCCTAAAAACCAGTGATTTTACATGTAGGTACTTTCGTCTTGAAATTACGTCACATGAAGTACGTCATAAAGTGCGAAATCAATTGAATGAAATAAAAGTGCGGAATACTGGTCATGTATCAATTTTGGTTAATGACCAAAAAATAATGAAATTTGTGATATAAACGATAACACTCGTCAGAGCTGGGCCGGACGTCTATAATCGGCCCTAGCCGCACAACGGCCCTCGGGCCGTTATGTCGACAGCGGGCCGATTATAGACGTCCGGTCGCGCTCTTCCGTGTGCTATTGTCTAAATAACACAATATTGGGATCCCAAACATCGCATATGTAATCGGGGATTACATATTGCACAAATGATCGTTCCAGGATCACAGGCTACAATAAAGTTTATCGCCTGGTGGCAAACCTGAAGTTTCACTTTGTTTGTATTTATGTAAGAACGTATCAATTTTTGGTCGATCTTTTTGTTTTAGAGTGGATCATTTTGTCAACAAACAACATTTCAGTGCATGTTGCATTCTAAACGAAATCATGAGCAAATTAACACGTTGTTTTATTTCTCTTTATCATCTCATCACATTCATTCATTATTATAATGCTTAATTATTTGATTTTTATGTACGTTTTGTTAACTATTAATTATCTTCAAATAAAACGATGTTCATTTTCATAATAAAATGAATATTTTAAAGGGACCTTTTCACAGATGTTGGCACGTATTGCAGTTTGCAATCCAATTTTATATATTGATAAATGTAAACATAGGATCTAGAACGTTCCAGTAAAACTATAATACAATTAAAGAAAGCAACAAGTAACCCTCAAAATTGCTCGAACAACTTTCCACTGGAGTAAAAGTCTAACGTTTAGACCACTCGGCCATCCGTGATCATAGAAAATATGATGTAGCTTATACTTTATATAATTATTTTCGGAGTGTCACAAAATATAACGACAACAACAGAACACTCAACATTATTAAATCGTTCGTGTTGCAACGCTTTATAATTTTCAGGTTTTCAAACCGTCGGAAGGTGCATATAATGAATATTGTAAGCATTGTAAATGTTGAGTATTAATGTTTGCTCATATATATAATAAATACAACGAAAATTTGCGAATCTGAAACAGTTTTGTGCATTTTTTTGCCATTTTTCAATTTACAAAAAAGTAAAAAGGCCCCTTTTCGGCAATTTTGGTGTGCAAGTAATAAAGTACGCAATTTATTTGACATTGCATGTGTCCGCACAGGCTAATCAGGGACGACACTTTCCGCCTAAATTGGATTTTGCTAAGAAGAGGCTTCATTTCAACAAAATGTCATAAAAGCGAAAAGTGTCGTCCCTGATTAGCATGTTCTGACTGCGCAGGCTAATCTGGGACGACACTTTACGCACATGCATTATGCCCAGATTTCTCAGAACGCGACTCGTATATAATTCTGACAACACAAACATACTATACTTGCTGACCATAAAACATGCATCTTCGATGTTCCGCTATGTTTCCAATAAAATAAGGATGGTATCTGAACCATGTGATACAAAAACAAATATTAACGTTGATAAAAAGCATGGTCGATGGATTGAAAAGCTTTACTAGCACTGTCGGATCGCATTTGTTGTTGCGAACAGAGATGATATTAACCAAAATAAATGCCCTTTATTGACAAATCATGTTGTATGAAGACAAGTGATGAGCATTAGTAATAGTTTATTGAGGGATCATTGACCCACGAATGCAACCAATGATGCGGTTAACCGAATAGATGTTTTAATCACTTGTAAGTTCGGCCATATGTATAACAATTTATATCGGATACGTAATTCCGAGCAAAGATTTGCAGGTTTTAAGTCATACTTGTTCTGTAATATACTGCAAAACATGATAATAACAAACTTGTTAAAAGTTAATTTATCAAATAACGCGTCATATTTTATGTTACGTCATCATACTTTGTGCATACTGACGTCACGTTTTTTGTTATAATACGTGTTATCTTCGAAAAAGAACACCCCGTGGCGTAAGGGATATGGTGTCCGCCTAACGACCGGGAGTTCAAGGGTTCGATCCCCACTATGGGAGAGTTCTGTAGATCTCCCGCAGTGACACCAAGTACTGATTCTAGTCCCAGGAAATGGACTCGAGAGCATTTCAAATAAACCTAAGGCTTCCGATGCGATCGAGCTAAAATAAATAGAACACCCATCTTATCATGTAGTAATACGAGCTAACATCTGCTAAAAGCTTAAACTGACTGGTTCACAGGTGTGGGCATGTTGTAAAGTTTGTTATTGAATGACTAAAGTGATAAATGTCAGTATCGGAAATTAAGAGCTACAGTATAAAACACTGCTACATTTAAAGAAACAAATGTATTCAACACCTTGGCTCGAATCACTGACCTTTGTAGTTAATTGAAGTCTAGGGCTCAAACCACTCGGTCAGCCGAACCGATATGATTTAGTATGTATGTTATACTCTATATAAGCAATACTCGTTATGTCAAAACACATACAAATATAAAACCAGTACTCTCCAAAAAATTAAATCGTTTCTTGTTTGCAACGCTTGATAATTTTCATATTTCAAAATCGTATAATCGTAAAACGATTCATGCCGAATGTACTTTAGAGCATGGTAAATATTCAGTATTACTAGTTTCTTTAAAAATAATTCAACGACGATTTGACAGTCTGAAACGTTCTGTTTCAAATTTGTCAATTCATAAAACTGGACAGGTCTCCTATTTAAATACAACGCCATCTGAATGCCTTCACACACAATCTTTTCGACATACCAAGGCTCTAACACATAACTTATTTCAAAGGATCAGTCCCATTCCATACTTCTTAATGTTAAAATCTCTATGAGTTATTTGAACGTCATGCCTTTAGAATCCTCACAAGAGGAAGATTATTAGAGATAGTTGTACAGGCAGCGGGTTAGTCCTTTTGATTTCGCAGCAAATGCAACAGTAAGAATCATATAAGTATGTAAGTGGATGACTTGAATGGGGTTTTATCACTTCTTTGAACATTTATCAACGATAATGTAAATATGATGTTACGTTAATTGTTTACGCCTGTACATAACTTCTGAATATTTCAATCAATTTCATACAGCGAAAGAAAATTTTGGTAAACGCATTAATTCGGTATGTACAGGCCTCCGACAAAGTATCTACCCATAGCCATATGTTTGGGATTTCGAAAATCCTGAATGTCAAGATATCCTACAATAAATCAAATAAAACAGCAATATAGGCATAGCAACATAACTTCAAAACGAATTCATGCACTGATAAGTTTTTCTTAAGTCTGTCAGACGAATCGTATATTAAATAAATTACATTAATACGAGGTTCGCTTTGAGAATACCGGGCTTAATGCATGTGCGTAAAGTTTAGTCCCAGCTTAGCCTATGCAGTACACACAGTCTATCCAGAGACGATACTTCCCGCTTGTATTGTATTTTATCCCATTTTCAACGCGACATTGACGGTAAAACACGTTGTGGAATATACTAGCCTGTCTTCAACACTGTGGAGTATACCTGTCGCGTGCACGGACTACTTTTCAAATGACGTCATGCGATATGCGCTAAAATGCGAGAAAACTTTAGCTTCAAAATGATACGACCTTCAACCTTTAAATCTAGTCATATGACATAATTTTTCGCCATCCGTTTAATGATGAATCAGCTGAAAATGACACTTATTGCATCATAATCCCCCCCAAAAAAATGACGATTTATTATAAACGCAACTTATTTCACATGTACATGTACTGTATATCGACATATTTGAATTTTCAATTTATAACATTTTCCTTATTTCGTGTAATGTGCATTGTTTATAACCCATGCATATACTTTTTAAGAATGTACAACTAGCCATACAAATATCGCACAATTCATAAATAATCTGCAATATTTGCTTTCCGCTTTAATTCACGTTAGGCATAGAGCTGTGTAAAGTATAAGATGGTAAAAATAGCACCACACTGGAATTCGGAACGTCCCATTTTGTACACGGGTATTATACACTCGTTTATTTGTTGTGTAATGGAATGTTTTCATTCTTTGTGTATGTATATATTAAATTATTTTCTTATACAATAAGCGCATTTACCTTAGACAATTAAAAAATTGTGCAAGTTTAAACATAATTATGTTTGAATGCAGAAATCAGCAAATGCAACCGAGTTTACCAATGGCTATTATTTGATAAACTGCTCCGGTTCATTTTAACAGCAGTAATGTAGAGTACATGACGTAGCGTGTAACGAAGAAGAAAGTTTATTGAGTTCGTTAACTCATTTGAATATAGTGATAGGAGAGTATAAGGGTCTTTATTTAACTATGCTAAAATAATTATTAAAGACCCTAGATGCAAATTCGTCAATTATTAAGTTAAATGGATTATTAGATGGATTTTAAAGGATAATTAAAGGAAAGATACTAGTTCGAACGTGTTTTGCTGTGTCGTTCCCTGTTCTCGGGGAAATGATTTTAACATGGACGCCAACATCATTTTGTCAAGAGGCAATCGCTGCCATATTGGATTTTGATCATTTTCTTTCGAAAATAAAATGAATTATAGTAAAGTAAAATCTTCTTTTTCGGTCGTAATGTGTTACATTTCGGATACTGCGTAAACTTGAATCGAAGCATATGGTGATATTTATAGTTGTTTTACAGTTTGTGTGTAAATTTTTTAAAGACTATTTTGCGTACCAGAACAAATACATTTATATCACTACGCATGGTTACATTCGTTAGATTTTAAGCGCTTTAAAGACTGAATTAAAATTTGTGTTAAGGTTATTAGATCTATTTATATTAAATGTCACGTTACAAAAAAAAATCAAATGGGATAAATAGAATACTAGGATTAGTGTTGAATACAGAGAAGTTTATGTTGCTCGGCTCGAACACCGAAAGCGCTCGCCAAGGCTCGCGCTCCCGGCGTTCTAAGCCTCGCAACATCATCTTCTCTGTATTCAACGCTAACCTAGTATTCTCTATATTCGTTTTTAGTATAGTCTCTTTTTAGCTTCAATCCAATTTAGACGGAAATATTCGTTCACACAGGCTAATCAGGAGCAACACTTTACACACATGTATTAAACCCATTTCCACAAAACGCGGCTCAAGTATAAAGTAAGCAAATTTAATATACTATGCATTTCATTAAACACAAGATTTTGACAGTTACCTATTTAGTAATGACTTGATGATAAGTGACAGCAATCGATCGCATTAAAGCAAATATTAATTATCACAGTTGCCTCCCTTTATTGCGCACACACAGTCGCAATAGTACGCCTGAATCGATTGTTTTCATATGATCTGTCTTGCGAAAATATACTGCATATTTTTTGCTAATCAAACGCGCACGCACCACTGACAATTCTTGGCTGATTTATAGACAAGTTGACGTATTATCTGCTAGAAAACAACATGCTGTCAAATAATCTGAAGGAGAAAATTGATTATCTGGCTCCTAAGACAACTGGGCTTAATGCCTGTGCGTTAAGTGTCGTCCCAGATTAGCCTATGCAGTCCGCACAGGCTAATCAGGGACGACACTGTCCGATTTTATGGTATTTTTAGTTTCAAGGAAGTCCCTCCTTACCGAAAATCAAGTTTAGGCGGAACGTGTCGTCCATGAGTAGCCTGTGCGGACTGGACAGGCTAATATATGACGACACTTTACGCACGTGAATTATGCCCATTTTTTTCAGAACAAGCCACAAATGCTTAGAAATGGGAGCAAGATCGCGTGTTACGTTTTCATGTGCAAGCACACAAACATAAGACTTCTGAGAATTGCTTATCAAAACAGATTGAAGTGGAAATTCTAGACTGTGAAGTCGTTATTTGAGGAAACAGTGCAATGGTTGTTAGGATAGTCATTAAATTTGTCTACAATCTAGTGCTTCTTACATTGATACATTTATTAATCTTGTTTACTTGATTTATTGTAGTTTCTATTATTGAACCGTCTTTGATTGAATACGAGTTACGGCGACTAAGTCAAATTATCTTGGGATTGGTTACTAACAGAAAGCTACGAATGTATTTTTAATCTAAACTTACATGAGAGTAATTAAATTGTTCATTACATTTTGAGAAACATATATAATCCGATGAATAAAAGATCATGTTGCTAACAACGAAACTGTGGATAGCGTTCACAAACTAATTGCAATAGTCTTCGTTGTTGCTGTTTTTAAATGCAATACGTGTACGCCAGTATATCTAGATTTAAATATACAGCTATGATAAATCACACTTTTTGTATGAAAGTCTGAACAGTATTGTTTAAAAATCCGTTTTTAATATGATAAACATAAATATCTGCTGACAATTTGAGATTCTGTTCGAATTAAAATACATTTTATCGGTATTTGGTTTTTTGGGAAATACCACGTACACTTATGCAACGGCATTGATGCAGACAAAGGGCGAAATGTTGCGAAATTTTTACAAATTAAACTACGAAATGTATTAATCCGGCTTTGGTGTACTTGTTATAAGATGATATGAATTGTTCACACGGCATTAGGTTGGCGACATGAATCTCCGTTTAAATTAAACACATTTTAACATTGAATAAAGGACGGCTCTATTTTAACATTAGACAAACACAAATTATGTGAAAGCGATGAAATACATACTAGTCAAAAACCGTATTAAATAAGCGTCATAGTTTCGTGAAGTGTCAGTAATGTGACTCCCGCCGACCGGTAAACGAACTCTGTTTCGCAGTTTCAACGGCTTATTTCGCAAGTGGACAATGTTGTTAACGTATGTTCCTGACGACAAGCAAATGAAAAGTCAGAGTTGTATGCAAACTGACTCCTGTATCACCGGTCAGTATCCAAAAGCTGAACATGCGCTGGATAGCCATTGTCGGTCACTGAACGACAAAGCCAATTGCATTTAGAGTTCAACTATTGAAATATTCCTGAAAATGGCAGGTTATTTCTCCGTTATTTAAGTATTTATGACATTTTCTTCGTCGTTCAATGATTGTTTATTATGAAGGAGAATATCAGATTTTGAAAGATGATTTAAAGTACTTCAATACATAAAATACATGTTATTTATATCTGCGCACAACATTTACAATGCGTCACATATTAAGGCAATGTGCATTTTATATCAGACAAAATAGTAGTATTCCTCATCCGTAAAAACAATTAAAACGAATTTTCAAAAACCAATAATACGTCAGGAAATTAAAGTAACCATCTGTGTTTGGCAACAAAGGGTTTCAAATAAGAAACTACCAACAACTCAAATATGAACTGTTGGCAATACGTTGAAAGCCCAATGCAACAATTCTTTGGAGAGTAAGCTGTTCGAATTACATGTCACGACATGCACTTATAGCTAAGTATTATTCTAACACACGCAACCGTCAATACACACTAACATTATAGAAATGTCATTAAATCGAACACTAGATACATTATACTATACATTTGTGTTTAAGACACGTATATGCCTATCGGTTGTATACTCACTCGATACACAGTACAGAGAATTACTAAGTTACGATGCAATGATTAGTAAAGTTAATCAGTAAATGAGTACTTACATCGATTGGTGAGTGAACATATTAAAAAAGCAACAGCATTATATATTTGAAATCCACATCATCGCAAAATATACTAAGCAAGACCGTTCTGCAAAGCGTCGCTGTAGTTCTCAAACCTCGTAGCTCCAAAATTTTAAATTGTTTGTTCGTGTATTCCGGACATATGAAGTCTGGTGCGTGTTTTGGGCTATATCTCGTAGCTCTACGCCAATCGGAGCCCTTGAAAAAGCCACACGACGAAATGTTGTAGCTTGTTTGTTGGCTTATTTGTCGGGCAAAAAGTTGTAGCGATTATTGCTACGTCATTTCACCTATAGGTACGTCATTTCGTTTGGACACAAACGTGTGTATATTTGCAGCTACGAGGTATCCTATCCAGATGAATTGTCGTACCTAATAACAATTACAAAACTGTGTTGTCTAAAAATTGTAGCTACCATTTCTTAATATAAGTATGACTTATCGGTAGGACTTACGCGTCTACGGCTTATACTGAATTTTGCAGCTTTATGTGTTTGGTATTTTTACAGAATTTTACTTTCTTAAACATCGTTATAAAACAATGTGACGTTTTTATCTCGAACACGAAAAGTTGCCATTTTGTAGGTACGAGGTTTAGAAACGACAGCGACGATAGCTTGGTTCTATAGAATAAAGAAAATAATATAATAAAATAATGTTTTTATATCTGGAGACAGAAATGTTATTGCTTATTATACCTTATTATACCTAACCAGACTCAAAACGAAAATAAGTAAATTTTATTAATTGAAAACGTCTATACTACTAGCAATCTTGTTGGTAGAGTACCGTTACTTTAGTTTAACACTTTTTTATTTGTGGTATGTTGTTTTTTTTAGTTACACAATCTGATCAAAATGTGTACATATGCGAAATAATAAACAGATTCGGTCATGTACATAACAGAAAACCATAGTTTTTTAAATTGTGTTTGTTTAGCATTAAGTCTTTGTTTTAATACATTATTCCCTACATGGGGCAGTTTTTGTTTAGAAAATAATAATTTAAACAACATATATGTTGCCATCAGGTTGATAATACAAACAACATAATTAGTTACCTATGTAATGATGCAAGAAGCGACATGGTAAATTAAATCATTGTACTAGAGAGAAAATCAGCACATGACGGCATTCATAAACGTGGTTTCTAAAATGGTAGGTGTTTACTACAGATTAAAAGAATATTTCTTTCTTTATTGACAAAAGACGAGTTAAAACCGAAACGTGTACTTTCCCTAGACACACGTGACACCTTACAGAAAACATATATCGCTCGGTTTGCCCATACACGAACGTCATAGCTTAATCAATGTATATTGCAATTATTTTCTGATAAAATATGTGCTGCATTTTTTGTTTGTTTCTTTTGCATAGTTTCTATGGCGACAGTGTTGTAACCAAGTATTTGTCGCAGCAATGTTGTTTCATTTGAAAGTAAAAATATCAATAATGTATTTCCCATATTTGCTTTTCAATCAAACATTTACAGAATCTCTTTTCTGAGTATAGTCTGTAAATAACGTTTTTAAGGAAGTCTTACACATGAAGTGTGAGTGTTCTGACCTTTAGACACGTTAAATGAATTAATGTGCGTGCAAATCTGAAGGAAACGGCAAAACACAATCTGACGTAATTTGTCTCGAATTTATACATATAATGCTATTTTCGAGCCTTTGTAACCTCGGTTATTTATTCTGACAACGTCGCACTGATTTGTGCAAGAATATGTTTGGACATGTTGTATTGTATGCACCAACAAAGTGAGACGCTGTGTGAATGATTGCAATCGTTCATGCATTCACACTTAGTGCCCACTGGCCTGACGGCTGCGTACGCAACACACAATCATTTGGCTGCAGTATGCTGATATTTAAAAGAAGCAAAACCTGAATGTGACGAATGTTATTCAGTAGGGCAAACACGTGATAGTTAAGATAGCGATGTCCATGCCGAGGCCGGTATTGTTTGCTGTTTTAACCCGTTATTACTAATCTTATTTTTCAAAACGGCGCTAACTTTCCAACCATATCAGCAATAACGTTACTATCGTTTATATCGTATAAATATTCTCTCTATATACCGACTTTTCACGCTGCGAAGTTCGTACAGCTCACTAAGAAAATGTGCGGGTAGAAAAGTCGGCATATAGAGCGTCTTTTAATACGAAATAAACGATTATCACCTGTGTACTGATACGGCTGGAAATTGAGCATCATTTTAAAATTAAACAAAAGCAGTAAACCGTAGGCCCGGACACACATTGTGATTATATTGCTAAACACAAACAAACTAACATAAAACCTTTCTAAATTGTATGGCTGCAGCTAATAGAACTAGGGTAGAAGTCCCCTCCATCTCTCTCTCTCTCTTTTGTCTTTCCCTCTCTCTCTCTCTCTGTCTTTCTCCCTTAATCGCTATCGCCCTCTTTCTCTCTCTCTCTCGCTCTCTCTCTCCCGTTGTATCGCTCTCTCCCTCCCTCCCTTCGTCCGTCTGTCTGTCCGTCCGTCCGTCTGTCTGTCTGTTTGTCTGTCAACCTCTCTGTCTCTCCGTCTCTCTGGCTCTCGATCTCACTGTCTCTCTTTGTCTCTGTCTCTTTGTGTCTCTGTCTCTCTCTCTGTCTATCTCTGTCTCTCTTTCTCACTCTCTCTCTCACTTCCTCTTTTTCTTCCCCTCTCTCTTCCTCTCCCTGTTTACTCTTTTTCTCTCTTTCTGTCTCTCTGACCGTCTATCTTCCGCTCTTTCTCTCACTCTCTCTGTTTTATCCCCCTCTCTCTTTCTCATGTTTGCTCTATGTTACTCTGTCAGACTCGCTGTCCGTCTCCCCTCTCAGTCTCTCTCTGTCCCTATGTCCCTCTGCTCTCTGTGTCTCTCTGTCTCTCTGTCTCCTCTCTCTCAGTCTCTCTGATTCCTCTCTCTGTCCCTATGTCCCTCTCTCTGTCTCTCTGTGTCTCTGTCTCTGTCTCTCTCCCTCTCTCTCCCTCCTTCTCTCTCCCTCTATCTCTCTATCTTTCGGTCTCTGTCTCTCTCTGTCTTTCTTTAACTCACTCTCTCTCTCTCTCTCGCTCTCTCTCTCTCTCTCTCTCTCTCTCTCTCTCTCTTCTCTCTCTCTCTCTCTCTCTCTCTCCTCTCTCTCTCTTCTCCTCTCTCTCTCTCTCTCTCTTTCTCTCTCTCTCTCTCTCTCTCTCTCTCTCTCTCTCTCTCTCTCTCTCTCTCTCCTCCTCTCTCTCTCTCTCTCTCTCTATCTTTCTCTTCTCTCTATAGAGACCTCACTTCTCTCCTCTAATTCTCTTCTTCTCCTTTTTCTTTCTCTTCTTCTCTGATCTTTCTCGCATCTCTCTTCGAGCCTTCGAGAGAGAGATAGAACGAAAGCGAGAGAGAGCGTCTATCGAGAGAGAGAGTCGAGAGAGACTCTCTCTCTCTAGAGAGAGAGAGATCTCGAGAGCGAGTCGAGAGAGAGAGAGAGAGAGAGGAGAGAGAGAGAGATCTCTCTCTCTCTATTCTCTCTCTCTCTCTATCTCTCTAGAGAGAGAGAGAGAGAGATCTCTCTCTTCTCTATCTCTCGATCTTTCTATCTCTCTCCTGCTCTCTATTCTCTATCTCTCCTCTCTCTTCTAATCTCCTCCTCTCTATCCCTCTCTATCTCTATCTTTCGTATCTCTTTCTCGAGGCTTCTCTCCTCTCTCTTCTCTCTCTCTACCGCTCTCTCTCTCTCTCTCTTTCTTCTCTCCTCTCCTCTCTCTCTCTATCTCTCTCTCTACTCTCTCTCTCTCTCTCTCTCTCTCTCTCTCTCTCTCTCTCTCTCTCTCTCTCTCTCTCTCTCTATCTCTCTATCTATCTCTCTCTCTCTCTCCCTCCTTCTCTCTCCCTCTATCTCTCTATCGTTCGGTCTCTGTCTCTCTGTCTTTCTTTAACTCACTGTCTCTGTTTGTCTTTTTTTCTCTCGCTCTTTCACCGAAAATTGTCATAGAGCAGCTTTGGAAGCACAACGTTATTCTCATGAATACGTCTTTCTTCCGTTGCTGCCCGAAGCCAGCCTCGCGTTTGCTCGTACATGTTTGGATATCATTGCGAGTAATTAACATGGAATATATTGTCGCACAAACATTAAAAAAGAGCATTTGTACCTATTCAAATCTCCTTAATCTTTTATTTTACTAAATATTTTACGAAATATTAATATATTGTGAGTATTTATGTAACTTTAACATCTACATACGAAGAGCATTCGTTAAGTAAATATCGTTGTCAACTCATGACAAGCTTGCTACATACTGAACAGTTTAATGTATGTATCCGTCTATCAATATGAACAAACACAATGTATATATATGCTAATCCACCATGTATAAATTTGGATAGTGGTTCATATGAGCGTGTTTGTTGGATGACAATTTATCGGATTCTGACACAACGTTAACTGAGTTCACTTACCTTAAGACATGTGTACAGTTTTGTGTGTATACTTTAAAGTCCTTTTAATTACAAAACATGATTTTGTTAATGAACATAGTAATAGCGAGATTTTACGATTTTGTCAAATATTTATGAATTTATATTAAATGTGTAAAAAGCTTATTAAACATATATTTCAATATACATTAAAATAAAAGTTAACAAGAACATGTGTCGAAAAATGCGAAATAAGCCAGATATTAAATTCTGAAATCGAAAATGTCTGTACAGTCATATTTGCCAGCATGTTTATAATGCATGTACGATGTGAATCTAAATTTATTTTAACTGTTCATTTTAAATTCCTCTATTCATACGACACATGAACACTTACTCTGGTCCTAATAAAATGACGAATGCTTCGGTTATTGTCGGAAAATATTTACGAAATTTCTTCGTCACAATCGGCTCGGGGCGCTGATGTGTCTTTGCTGCATTTTATGAAATTCGTTTTCAATGTATACTTTTTCTATCTTATTTTGTGTTATTGTAACATATTTTAATCAATATATTATAATTTAACACATATAAAAATCGTATAATGTCGCTTTAACACACACATATATATATATATATATATATATATATATATATATATATATATATATATATATATATATATATATATATATATATATATACCACTAAACTGTGTTTTTAAACATCATGTAGTTCGATTACCCAGTGCCAAACGTTGTCGGATGTGTAAATAGTGTGCAACTGAAGCTGGAGTAAGTAATTAGTAAATAAGGTGTGTATGATAAATAAGCAATCACTCGAAAAGTTTGAAATTAATTAGAAGAGAAACACTATTAGAAATGACCATAGTGTTCTCTCTCTATCCATAAACATTTTACCAGTGTTGAATGTTTATTACTATGTCGTTATTAAAGTGTGGTAATTGGTAACTGTCAGTACCGTGATGCGTATTTACAATTTTTAAATCAAACGTTAAATGAACAAAACAATATATCGGTACAACAAGAATATTTACCAATAACTAGACCAAATACAACTATACTGTATTTGATAATTTAAAGCATGTGATGATTGAATTAATGTTGTACTACGCAATAGCACATGGTATTGTCTATACATTAAGATACGCTGTGCGATACATTACACCACTGAGGCGGGCTCTTAACAATTCCTTTAACGTTATGCATGTGTTTTTATTCCACTTTTAACTGTATTTGTGTATGGTTGTTATGTCACGTATCACTCTATTTGATTATGCCTTTTTTCCTCTATCCAAAGTAATTCAATACCCTCACATGATTTATTTCGCAAAGTAAAGTCAAAATTTGAATATCGCTCTAGAAAACCCGTGGCAAGACACACAATGCAGTTGATTGTGCCTGCATGCAAAACACACAATGCAGTTGATTGTGCCTGCATGCAAAACACACAATGCAGTTGATTGTGCCTGCATGCAAAACACACAATGCAGTTGATTGTGCCTGAGTGTAAACATATGAGCCGCGCTCTGTGAAAAGAGGGATGAATACATATGCATATGCAGTCCCCACAGCAATCAGGGACGACACGTTCCGCCTAAACTTCACTGTTTGCAAATAAGATACCTTCTTGAAACAAACAATATCATAAAAGCGGAAAATGTCGTCCCTGATTAGCCTGTACCGTCTGCCGACTGCGGACTGCACTGTGTAATCTGGGACGACACCTTACGCACATGCATTTAACCCTTTTTCATACGATACTAGCGTTGTTCATCTGCATATTCTTTAATGAAATTCATTTGTTATTTGAGTCATATCTATTGTGATCCGACAACACATCATGCGTACAACGAATGTGGTTGGTGATTTCATCTCTGTTTTATTTGATTTTACAAATATTTGCTAAACACATGATGTCCCGCGGTCGGTGAAGTATTCATATATTTATATATTTAAATGTCATGCCATGTCTAAAATAACGCGCTGTTTCGCTACAAACGATACGAATCGAGAGAAGCACTAAATTGTAACAGCCTTTATCGCGATAAGAAGCAAGGATGGGTCTTATTAGTTTTATAAATGAACATGGCATCATCATTATTCATTGGGTCTTAACCGGTCGGTCATTATGTAATGGCATTGCTTAATTTATAGAGTGTTTAGGGCATAGTTTATTAGGTTTTCTTTCTTCCTTAATCTGTATTGGCTAATCTAAGACGAATTCGACGGAAGTGTTTCCGTAACTCAAGCACACCATAATCCTCTCAAAGAAATGGGGCTCATTAATACAAACAATGGTGCGGTTAATATGCAATTCAATATGGCTTTAGACGAAAGTCAACTCGCTTATCAATCACATATGTAAAGTTTCTCGTCTAAACGGTTATAACGTGATAGGAGATATTTGAAGCCATTACACGACTGATCAGTGAAATTTAGTATCACAAAGCGGCGAGTGACCGCAGCCGCATTAGAAATTTATTTTTACTGATACAATGTACGTGTGTATTTGTAATAACGCATGCAAAATGGAGCTAGCACATAATGATTTCCTTTGTAAAATAAATGTCCATCAAAGCAGATCCAGTCAGCGTCTATAGAACACCAAACAGTGAATAGCCCATTGTCCTTAAACACAGTGGCCTTATAACCTCTTAAAAACTAATTGGAACGCTACTAGTTGAAATCTGTTATAATTCAATGTACACGTATATCAGTTTTGTTTTATAGACATGAAAACAGCAACTGGCGATTTAAGCGTGAATTGATTCAATATAAAAAATAAGCCTTTCTAAATAATACTTTGTTAAAGGCAAAGTCGGTAATTATGATTTGATTTTGTTCTGATTAATTTGAATGGGAAAGCATGGCATACTGCATAGAGACTCGCCAATTTCTCGTCTATATACATGCTGATGGAACAAGCACCAAAATACGGTCAACAAAACTAAAGAAATTAGGACGTTTGTTCATAACGTTTTCTTTTTAAATAAAGGAGTATGAATGCCCTTTCTATTTGATAACGCCATGTTAATAAAATTGCTAAGGTGCGGACAATTATTTGCATTTTTTATATCGCGACGCAAACATATCAAAAGAAGTTAAATTTCAAACGCAACAAGCACAACTATTAAAATTGCATTGATGCTTTATTTATAACTGGCAATTCAAATTAATTGGCGTTAACAGTGTTTCTTGCAACTTGGCAGCTGCTCGAGACTTCATGTGAACTGATGCAATACTACTTCTGTGTACTCATCTCCTATAAACTCGTTTATTTTAAATGCTTATCGTTTATATTAGTTTGGTGTTCCGCACTACAGTTTATCCTATTGTGTCATACTAAAGATTTAAACAAATACATATGTTTGTTTTAATGAACACTTACAACAAATACGTAAACCGTTTCATAAAAAATGGAACAATGACTAAACAAACAATATAACAGTTTGTTTATTGTATTGTTTGTTAAAACTCATATGATCTATTTATTATTAAAATGTTAAGATACTGGAAAAGCAATACCGATTAGTACATGTCCGAACATGTGTTTGTGGCACGTTTTGTTCTTTACAATATGACATTGCCGATTTATGTTGCTGTCTGAAGGACTTCCGAAAAAAAAGGCCGCACAGCGAGTATATTGATCATGTTATTGACAAGATGATTAAATAATTATTTTTTTCTAAATTCATAATTGGATCGCCTATTAATTCAGGAATTGCATGTTCTCTGTAGTAAAATAACATTATACTATTTAACAACAACAAGTAAAACATACTCATTAACAAAATTATAGTAAAGAGTTATGTGTGTTTCCAATATTCAGTAACATGTTAGCAAAGGTGAATTGTATAAAATAACTAGACTGACACTTTTTTAATACTTTTTGCCAGAACCTTTAATCATATGTGTTAAATTGATTTATACTTCGGAAGATTGTTTACTTTCATTGTAGGCCTAAGTTATTTCAGTAATACATCACACTTTATGTCAAGTTTACAACTTTATATTAAAATATATAATAAAATATTATATATATATATATATATATTATAAATAGTTGTATAGGGCCTTATGAATTGTACATACATATTATGTGGTATCTCATGACCTTTTCCCAGAAAGTTCACCCGTACAAGTAAAGCACACAGTAGTATCCAACATAATGCAAAAGTCGCAGCACTGTTTTAGCACCATGTTTCATTTAATGTGAACATTTGAAATTTCAAAAGAGTACAACTTGCCTAATGTAAAAACATCAAGCATGGCCCACATGTAACAGTCTTATATAATTCAATACGGTTCTAGAACGAATATCAATATAAACTGTGAATAATTGCATAAACATATAATTTGTATACCACTTAAAATTCATTGAATCAATTATCGCCATCATTACAATCAATGAAGCATTAGGCAAAGTCACGATAGGGCAATGCGCAACATTTACTCTTGTAAAACAAGCAGTCTGCGGCTAGTTTTCGTTTTATAGTGAAGGTACTATATAGACCGGTAACCAACCACAACAAAATTCGCCGGCATGTTAATCGTTTAAGTCACATCACAGAAGAATATTTATAATCACCGCTTCCTACGAATTAACATCTTTCAAGATACAGGTATTGGTGGATTAAGTTAAAAAAACTTATTGAAATCGCACCTTAATAATAAATTAATGTATTTAAATATTATACAAAATACTACTAAATTACGGTTTTAATTAATTAATTAATAAATTAATTAATGTTTATTTTTTTAATAAGCTTTATAGTTTGATGTTTTGGCAGGTATACATAAACCCTAATGTTTGACGGTCATACATTTCTTAGTAATGTTGTCATGAAGGTGATCAAACATTTTATACACCATACTATTTAACTATTTTTTAAGAAAAAAATATATCCAAAGCATAGTGTGAAAGAGGTCTAAGTGAAACATACTATCAAGTTTGTTTTGTTTTCATCAGTGAACTAATATTATCTTGTCTTGTGGTTTGCAAAATACACATATATTTTTATGTTAAAAATATTCCAAAATGATTTATACAAGTTTCATTTAGAATTGTCTAAACATCAACAAGCTGTATGCGAAAGAGCTCTTTGTAGCACTCACTGCTTATCAAACAAACAACTACCGTAGTTACTGTAAGTGTTCGGACTCTTAACAGATAATAAACAATTTCGATAAGAAAAATATTTAAAACATAACAGGTCTCGAAAATTAAGAGAACAATATTTAGGTGACCGAAAATTATTATTATTATTGAATAAAAGCAATTAATCAATGCACAATACATTTATTGTGATTAACCCTTCTTTTCCTGCTTGAAATAAATATAATTTTACAGCTTTTCTAACTCTTGTCTGAAAAGATTGATAGAGCCAACAAGTAAAACCTTCTGCTTCAAACTGTTCTAAATGCTGCTGGGTAAGCAATTGTTATTTACCGGTACACATGGTTATTTACCATATTGCGAGAATGTAGTGGTCCATTTCCCTCAAGCATGCATCTGCCAGGTTTTATGACCTTAATCCGGTTTTAAAAATCAATACTAGAAGTGTCACAAGAAAAGAGAAAACAGGACCGAAGTCTGTAGAATAGCGTTGTAAAATACACTGTTCTCAATTTTAAAGATATAAAAACACGATGGTGTAAACCTGACTGCCGCTAAAAGGTATATTAGGAGCATCTAACAGTATATGCTATGTGTATAGGTGTCTATCGCAGCCGTTGTTTATTTTTTGTGTTTTCACTTCACTTATATTAAGTTTGTTAATGCAGCATCAGCATACTAAAATAATATCCCGGAAAGAGACCATTATTGCATTTGAATATCAACCGTACTTTCGTTTGACAACTGATCATGCACGTACATTGTGAATCTAAAGTACGTTTTATTGCAGATTCGTTCTATTCATACGACACACAAACACTTACTCTGATCCTAATAAAAAGGCAATTCCGATCGGCTTAGAGGACTGTCCAGTCATGTAAAATATCGAATAATATATATTTATATTTTATAAACAAGTGGAAGCAAGATCAGTTGCAGATAAGTGGTCAGTTACCACACTTTTAACTAACTATTTTGACCTGTTAATTCTGTTCAGCTAAATTTAACAGTAAAAAATGCGCATACTATCACTTTAATCTTCGTCAAGTAAAAGTTAGAACGTACTGCACATAGATGATCACAGTGTAAACGATTACAAGAATTGTTGAAATATAAATAATGCACATGAATATTCTTAGGTTTATCATTGATATATATGCATGTGGACACAAATAAGAAGAAGAAAAAAAAATGCAATGTCGGACAAATTGTTACATATGCATATATAACAAGTACAGCGCACTTGATGACACATTATATAATTCAATTTTAGTGTTAATGGGTAGGCAATGTCAAAATATGATCCGAATGTCAATAGTGTTGCTATGATTGGCAAAACAACTCAATTAGTATCGGGTCTGTCTATTTTGTATGGCGGAAAATCAATATATGTAACCTTACTACATCAACCCGATGTAGTGTGTTATTTATTTTGGGTAACATCACAATACGGTTACTATTAATGTTATGTTTATTTGTCTTACGTATATATGTATTATAGTTGCAATACACATGATGTTCCGCGGTAGAAACAGTTTTCAAATACCTCTCTTGGTTGACCCACACCTCTGAACATGCATATGTTACATTTATATCGCTTCCAGGCTTGTCATTGTTTCTTTAATATGTATTCAATATGTAAGAACGTGTATGTTACACGATTGCATACATAATGGTATATTAACACTAGGAATTGCATACGATCTTTGAAAAGTTTACATTTATTCCGCCATAATGCCAAAACAAACACAATAGCAACTTGTCATTTTAATATTCATATCATCGATTTAGTATCAATCGTTTGATACTAGGCAAACAAACAGGTAAGTCCTTATCCGAAAATGTGTTTGTGTCTCACAATATAATATTGTCGACACATGTTATGTCCACAAAGCTTCTGATTTAAAGGGCACGAATATATCATGTATACCCTAAACAGTTTTACAAAACGATTCATGCGACTAAAATTGTTTATTTACTTATCGGTTATCAATCTGTATGACATAAATGACATACTTTAAAACATTGAGATAAAAGAACAACGAATTGGATTCTTATTAAATATCTTACTAATTTTAAGAGTGATTTGATTTATTATTGAAGCATAGTATTATGACTTCTTAATCAATGCACTGTGCCAATAATCTTACACGATTGTTTAGATTGAAATGTCCCTCAAACACAAGCAAATATCATAAATATGCACAAACAATCTGTTTATCACCAAGATTTGTATTACTTCAAAATGATGCCTTGAGCATGTTCATTATTAAAACCATAAAAGCATATATCATTCACCCTTTCTTTCAAAATGATAACACCAGGTTTTCAGTGATTTAAATAAATTGCAACGATTAATTTTATTTCCTGGCAATGACGAACGTACATTTTAAACATCTCATGTACGTTGTATATGTTTTACAAATACACGGAATTTAAGTGATACATGATATGCCCCATGAACCTATCCAATGCCGACAATGTTAAAAGTACCTGCAAGGATACAATTGTTTAATATCTTTCCTGGTTTAAACGTAATTAACCGTCTGTTTGCAATAAACCTTAGACTTTCTTTCGAAAGAACACAACCATATTGCGAAAAGTGAAACCTTATTACTACAACCGTAGGTGTATAATGACAATAAGTATTCTTTAAATGGCGTGTAAACAAGTATAAACATATTGAAGAATCATGGCACTATTAATTTGTTCAAGCCACAAAGAAAACGCAAATGCATGTAAAACTGTTTTGTTTATAACTAATCACCATTTACAAGTCGATGACTTTGAAAACGTTTATAACCAATCAAATTCTCAACACTTTGAGTGTAACATGCTTCTCGTTTACAATTCAAAAACAAAAACAAATGGTAAAACAACTGGATAAAACATAATCTTGAATCCGGTTATCTGATTGTTAACCCAAAATGTCATATTATTCAATCTTGAACGACCTGTGGAGAAAAAACATTGTATTGTGAAATATCGATACCACGGATGCGTGAATTCGTGATTGATGACAAAATATCACGATTACTGTAACCGTCATTGTCATGGAAATAACGCTACGGTTGTACAATCAGCAATTAAATAGTCTATTCACAAACACGAACAAACGGATAGGCAAAGTATATTTTATGCCGACAATTACAATTACAATTTAAATCATGTTTTACTTTTCTCTGTGAAACTTGTGCATGCAGACAAATTATGTTTTCTTTACCAACACGTTTTGGGGACTTGTCTAAAATTAATAAAAAAGACCAACAAAATAATGCTTACACACTTATGTTTATTTTGATATGTGGCATATGTACAAATACAATATTTTAATATGCAAATAAATTATAAACATACATGAAAGTGTAAAGTGAAAATTAAAACAAGGTTTTAATATTCAACGAGTATTGCATTGTGCAGAAACCATGATACACCATGTAAAAATCGAACAATCGACTCGTTCCCAGCAATGTAAAGTTTAGTCAGGTTCCAATGTAGATGAAGATGTTTGTCAAATGTCACTATTGCACCTACGGTAATTTGTTAGACTTGGCTGTCCCATGTGTACAGCCATTTAAACTGACCACTTCTCTCCGGACCGACTAGACTGATTTACTGAGCGCATTGACAAATTCGGAACACGGTATGATTAAGTTGTATTGTGTTGCGGAGAAATGCGCCTGCTCGTTCCTATCAGATATAACGCTTCGTTAATATCCTCTGACACAACTAAATTGTTCCTTGGACAATAAGAGGAATCTCGAAACGTCATGATTCATGTGTCAATTAAGATTTACAAAAGCACGTAACACTTGTCAACTAATTGCTTGTACATTGCATACCAAACAAGCAATTAACCTACAATCGCCTACCAAACGATGTGCTTTATGATTTAAACTTATAGAGGATTTTGATAATAATATTTTAACAAGATTTTAATAAAACAACGCATTTCTCACTAATTGTAAAATGCATAGTAATTGTTCCTAGACAATATTTGTTAAACACACTTGAATGTATCAATGTTGTACAAACAAATTAAAATTTAAAGTTCATAGTGTACTGCTGTAGAATAAAAGTGCCAAGTCATCCATTTACATTTTAAATGAGTAACAACTGTAACAAGTTTAATTCCTTTGCGCGTTCATGCTTGTTCGTTAATGCGATAACTACTGTAACAGAAGTCAACTTATTAATAATGTGGATCGCGAATATTCATTACTAATGAAATGTACGACATTAGATGTTCTTCGTTGATGCAGCTAGTTGTGCAGAAACAGCAATTTAATTACAGCATCAATGAAACATTATTGACGAATGTTTTGCCTTTACTGGAATGGAAATTAATCCCCATTAAACAGAATTAATTAAATTTCGAAACGGTGTAACTTTAAGACTTTACGAAAACTTGTTTTTCCGTGGCACGTTTAAATTACTTGTTACATTTCGAAATGCATAGGATTACTGTTTATAACAACATTATTTTGGAGCGCTACACATGAAAATCTATGTTCACACGCACAAACAGCATGTGTCGCTATTAAAAATAGCAAAACAGTACTTTGGGAATTTGCTGATAAAATAATTATCTATACATATGAATATGTATGGATAAGTCAAGAGAATAGTAATGCGAATTTGTTCATAAGACTTTTTCGCCCACGCATTAATTACGTGATATCTAGTAACAATTCTTAATATATGTTTTCTCGGAACAATTACCATTTAAAAATAAAATTACCGTATCTAAGTTTAGATGTTCTAATCATAAATTAAATATTGAGATAGGTGAACAATCCAATATTATATTTGATGATATACTATATATTTTTTAATAACAATAGATGTGTTTGTCAGAAACACAATGCCCCTACTGCGACGCTTTGAAGCCATATATTTGATCTTTGGTCTTTAAGGATGACCTTGACCTTTCACCACTCAAAATATGCAGCTTAATGAGATTCCCATGCAAGCCAAATATCAAGTTGCTATCTTCAATATTGCAAAAGTTATAGGCAATGTTAATGTTTTCAGACGGACGGACGTACTGACTGGCAGACGGACGGACTGACGGACAGTTCAACTGTTATATGCCACCCTACCGGGTGAATACACATAATACACGTGTTATTGATTCTGAATGTTATGCATTTTTCCATTTTGTTTTAGAAACGTCCGTACCAACAAACATTGTGATTGGTAACATGGTGGAAATTCGATTTCTGAAGCTCACTCATTAAGAGGATCAACTTATAATAAAATTACTCATAAATTCTAAACTTGTGCATACCATCTGTTTAACGACATTTTAACTGTGTATGTATATGTATGCATATTTAAATGTATACTAAATAAAAATACTAGAAGTTGCAATGCAACTATGTGATTGTATAATGTTGTATTATATATTGTATTATATTCTTAAATGATACTGTTTGGGTTTGAGTTCGAACGTGATATATCTAGGGAAGTTACAACAAAAAATTATAAATCAAAACAATATACTGTATTAGAGAAACTAGTAACATAATCAATACAATTTAGTATAGTGCTTTTTTATGTAACACTTTATTTTGTTGGATGACTCTTCATTGATATAATCATAGTACCAAATTATCATGAATCACAACTGTTTGGAAATACCATTACACATCCGCCCATTTAACAAAATCACATCCAGAGAAACAACGTTCTACGCGAGTTTTTGTTTTATAAATTATATATAATTATAAAACGCTTAAAATCCATATATTAATTAAATACGTATATTATAGCAATATACCATTTTCGTAGATCAGACCTCGAGTTCTGTTTGAGTTTGCTCACTTCATAAAATTAATCGAGAACGCAGCTTACAAGCAAAACGCACGGGCTACAATTATACAAATTAAAATTTTCAATTTGAAAATTAAAAAAAAAAGAAATAACAACAATTTGTTTCATTTCTTGCTAGACTTTTTACAGTTTAAGTAACTTGTGGATTAAGTATATGTGGATAGGTTTTGAATGCTTAGTTTACACTAAAAAAAGTGTGTGAGACACAAAGGAACACGGTCATTTACTCAGTTAATGAATATTGTGCCGTGCAACGTATTCCTGAATGAATTCTACCTTTTGCAACAATTCTTATTTTCAATACACTTATTTATGTAAATTAAAATGTGTGTGTGTACCAATGTAATTAAATGAAGGATATTTTCAGGTCTTACTTGTCTTTTTTTAATAGGAATAACCCAGTAAACTCAGAAACAAGGACAAATCTTGATCAATGCGGAAAATGCATAAATAAGTAAACACGTCGCAATTATCTGTGCTTCATAAGCACATTGAAAGGTGTGGAATACACATTCCCTTGATATTGGCAAAGAAGTACTAGCCATATAGTTTTTAAAAAGCATGACTTAATTAAAAGCTGATCGATACCAACCACAAATAAAAACAATAACAACAATACAAAACAACACAAGTTTAATTTCCATTCCATTTATGAGTCAAAGAGAGTTCTATCAATCAATATTATCAAGATCCCAGCACAATCGCACAAACAATTATTTGTATTCAATTAATTGTAATTTTCATCAAAATAAACTATATGTGTGTTTACTAGCTGTGCACAGAAAGAGTACACGGGTCTGAATTGAACCATAACCATAACACATGGCGTTCCGATTTAGAGGCCTACGGCAGACCATGAAACAGACCCGAACTAAACTTAATATTCTCGATTGTTCCTATACGCATATTTGCTTCAATATTTAATTATTCGCCGATTTTTCAAAACTATTCACGGTGGTTTGTCGGGAGAAAAATAAAAGCTATCGATGACGTTTATGCAAATATAAGTACTACTGTATTGCTATTGGTGTCTTTAATTCTCTATTGATATTACATACGGTATGGACTAAGTGGACCTATCAGTAAATAATCAAATACTGATAACAAGATACACATAATTTCTTGTATTGCAGATATGTAAAGATAAATACATATTGGTTGTTATAAAATAAATAGGTTGTATCAACTCCCTGCACAGAATCAAATCAACGAAATTTTTGCAATTTGCTTTCATTATTATGTGTGGAATAGTTTTTAAGTAAAATACGAGTGTGCTATCACCGTGCGAAATTGGCAGTGCATTTCCATATAATACTGCACAGTTACACAAATATGAGTCCAATACACGTCGTGTTTTTCCTTATTTGATAAGATCACTTGCGTACATTTTTGTATGCTAGTAAGGGACTATAGAGTTTTGATAGTTTTGAAAGATCGGTACCGCATACTGTAAATTATAATTAAAATAAACAAAAAAAATCATTAATTAAACATGACACATTTTATTTTTGGGACAAATATGTTTTCAATAAAAAGAAAAAAAATCGTTTTAATGGAATGTTCTTGCTGGAATGGAATTATGATTAAACAGGAAATGAATCCTTATTTGAATTCTTATGTTCTGTTTCCAACTTCGTGTGACAATTACTTCACGGTTAAGCCGGAGTTGTGCCAGCTTTATCACTTTTGTACGCCAGTTTTGATAGCGGTACACACATAATATGATATTGTAATTGTGTACAAGATAAGTATTGACGCAAAGAATCAAAGGGCGTCGGGTATTTTAGTGTAAAAGGCACTCAATGAAGTTACACGGAACGATTTTTTTGCTACTGTAAATATTTATATATTGGACGATTATTTAAAAAAAAAATAGAAAAATATACTGGTATAACCAATATCTATGATTTTGTGTTATAACCCCCAAATAACCATTATCTATGATGTTGTGTTATAACCCCCAAAAAACATTATCTATGATTTTGTGTTGTAACCCCCAAATATTTCATAGTTAATTTTATTTACATTGGTTTCCTTTTTTTACTGGCATCCGTAATGGAACAGATCTGTGTAGGTTCTAAAAAATCTGCTTCATCTTGTAAGCGTTATTTCATATTTTTCTCAACTTCAAGGGGCGATTATTCTGAACTTATTCTTACGTTGCTAATTTACGATAGGGGTTGAGTACTCATTGATATGAAAACACTGTAAACGTGTTAATGTATTTACGAACTCCCCACCCTCTCACATATATATTTCATGGGTATAATACAAACAAAAAATGATTACAACAGCATATTTATTTAAACTAAAATGCCTACATCAAAACAAAAGTTAACAAAGAACACAAATAAAATAATATGATTTTACTTGGGTTCGAACCTTGGGCTTCTCACATGTGAAGCGAGCGTGTAACCACTTCACTACGGAACCGCTTGAAAAAACACCTTCTAAATAAGATATTAATAAGTGACTGTAGTGTAATGGTTATCAATAAAGCAATAAACCTTGTAATCGCTGTCGTCTTGTAAAATTGAAGAAAATACGCGTATATTGTATTTAGACAATGGAACAGTAACGAAACAACATTTATGTTGTAACGTTGTTGCTACTTATCAATACCATCGGTATTATGGATGGGAGCATAATTTACTGGATTTGTATAGTTGAAGTTAAATCAAAGTTTAAGACTTACATAATAAATTGCACATATAACACATTTTCGAACAAAGTCGTTGATGGTACAGTTGTAGGCAGTGGCATTGTACTAACCTATAATATCAAATAGTAAATAAGTAATAACCGTCTTTCATTCTTGCCCAGTCCCTGTGATCAGTTATTAATTAAAAGAATTAGCTTTGCATTATTGGCAATAAATGTTGTAGTAAATGTGATAGGCACAAATGCAGTAATTATTTACACTAATGTACACAAAAAATCACCACAATGCAAGATATTCTGACAACAAAAATATAAACATTGATCCGGAAAATAAATTCTCCTCCCATAAGCGAAAAAAACGTATTACATACGAGTCGCCGCTCTTCAGTGATATTGTATATTGCTTATTTGACCGCGGTGCATACTATATCATATCTTCATATATGTCCAGTAAAATAGAAATGATTAATTTGTGCCGTGCTCTGTGAAAAGTTGTTTTATGCATTGCCGTAAAGTGTCGTAATATATTAGCTTGTGCAGTCCACACAGGCTAATCAGGGACTTCACATTCCGCGTTTTATGATATTTTTAGTTTCAAGAAAGTCTCTTCTTAGCAAACAACATGGTCATGCCGATCATGACGTCTCTGATTAGCCTGTGCGACTGTACAGGCTAATCCGGGACGACACTTTACGCGCATGCATTTAACCCTATTTTCCTAGAACGAGGCTCATAAACTATACGCGAGTGCCATCGTGTTAACATCAATTATGTTTTATTGTTTAGAGTTTTTCAGTTGAGTAGAGATAAATACCGGTTTCATAAAAAATCATATCGTTTTTTGTATGTGATTTACAGTATGTATTGTATATAATATTTCACCAAACCAACCGATTTATTTTTTTTGAACGCCACCTGTACACAAGCCGCACGCGGGTTAACATGTCAAAGAAACATCTTTTGAAAGTACAACATGTCAGTTCACACGTGATCTTAATTTATAAAGGTTTATAATCGTTTACTTCTGGTACTAATATAATAGTTTTACGATGATTTATTTACGTCCGAAATATATTAGCAATTCAACATAGGTGATAATTGTATTATAATTATGACTGGCACTACCGCCATGAAAACACATTCTTGCCTCGAACGTATGCACTCGTCCAATGCTTGAGGATTGTAACAAACGACATACGCTAAGTGTGTATACTGGGATAAATGCAATACTAATTAGGGAGACGTTTATTCCAAATTTGAAGCTGTATTTACTGTGAACATTTGACATATATCTTAATGGCGTTTTACCTACGTGTAAATACAAACATACTCTCGGATTCACGACGTATTATTTGTAAAGCAATATAAAATTATTAATTATTGTGCATGATATCAACACAGCCAACAGCGTTTAGTTTAAACACTATGCCATTAACAAAACTTACATAATTAACGTTTGAAAACTATCTTGTCAGCTGTTGCTTTTTTTTAACAGACATACTGTTTGATAATTAATAAGTAAAGTTATTGTGGCGTAATATCACTTATCGTTACTATAAATAGTAACAAAATGGCGTCTCGAGCAGGCCGTAATTCGTATCTAGCGGGCCAATATAAATTATATTAGCCCGCCGGGCCGATTTTTAATGCATCAGAAAAGAATGCAATCGCGCGAATAGTGCTACTGAACAAAATGGCGTCCACATACAGTCTTAGCCAAAGGTTATCAATAAAATTAAGCCCAAACTCAATGAAAGAATCGAACATAATTATCATTACACGTAGCACAAGATTTGGAAAATACAAATATAGATTTAAACTGAATTTAATCTGTACATTAAATTGATGCCTCTAGGTCTATTGGTGCTTTAACAAGATTCATTAAAAACTGAAACAGCAAAATTTATAGAAAAAGACACACATACCTCGATGACAACTTAAATCCGTTTTTTATATTAACAAAATAGCACAGATTTGTAATTCCTTTTTCTGTTATTCTATCCGTATAAATCTTTATGATTTTAAATCACAATTTTTTAAAACGATTGCATCGATTACTAAACACTGTCCCCATAAACACGACTTACGAAATCATATGTTGAAGCGATTAATTTTATTTTTATGGATGCTTTTAATTATGCGTGACAACAGAGACGTAGATAACACGTCTCTGATGACAAACACAAAATCCGAAATACGTTTTGAAATCGCTTGATGCTTAAAAATATTCAACTGTTAAATAAAAAACCTCCACGTCCGTTGTCCTAAAAACCAGTGATTTTACATGTAGGTACTTTCGTCTTGAAATTACGTCACATGAAGTACGTCTTAAAGTGCGAAATCAATTGAATGAAATAAAAGTACGGACTACTGGTCATGTATTCATTTTGGGTAATGACCAAAAAATAATGAAATATGTGATATAAACGATAACACACGTCAGAGCTGGGCAAGACGTCTATATTCGGCCCTAGCCGCATAACGGCCCTCGGGCCAAAGGCCCTCGGGCCGTTATATCGAAAGCGGGCCGATTATAGGGGTCCGGCCCAGCTGTGTCGTGTGTTATTGTCTAAATAACACAATATTCGGATCCCAAACATCGCATTTGTAATCGGGGATTACATATTGCACAAATGATCGTTACAGGATCACAGGCTGCAATAAAGTTTATCGCCTGGTGGCAAACCGGAAGTTTCACTTTGTTTGTATTTATGTACGAACGTTTCAATTTTTGGTCGATTTTTTTGTTTTAGAGTTGAACATTTTGTTAACAAACATCATTTCAGGGCATGTTGCATTCTTAACGAAATCATGAGCAAATTAGCACGTTGTTTTATTTCTAATTATCATCTCATCACATTCATTCATTATTATAATGCTTAATTATTTGAATTTTTATGTACGTTTTGTTAACTATGAATTATCTTCAAATAAAACGATGTTCATTTCCATAATAATATGAATATTTTAATGGGAACTTTTCACAGATGTTGGCACGTATTGCAGTTTGCAATCCAATGTTATATATTGATAAATGTAAACATAGGATCTAAAACATTCCAGTAAAACTATAATACAATTAAAGAAAGCAAAAAGTAATCCTCAATATTGCTCGAACAAATTTCCACTGGAGTAAAAGTCTAACGCTTAGACCACTCGGCCATTCGTGATCATAGAACATATGATGTAGCTTATACTTTATATAAGTTATCCTCGTAGTGTCACAAAATATAACGACAACAACAGAACTCTCAAAATTATTAAATCGTTCTTTTTGCAACGCTTTATAATTTTCAGGTTTTCAAACCGTCGGAAGGTGCATATAATGAATATTGTAAGCATGGTGAATGTTTAGTATTACCGTTTCCTCACAAATATAATAAATACAACGAAAATTTGCGAATCTGAAACAATTTTGTGCATTTTTGTGCATTTTTTTCAATTTACAAAAAAGTGAAAATGCCTCTTTTCGGCCATTTTGGTGTGCAAGTAATAAAGTACGCAATTTGTTTGACATGGCATGTGTATTAATAATTGAACTAACACAGGTCTTCATTCGTTGAGGTTGAATAGTTCAAATATAATGTCAATTCTGTGAATTTCGTTCTGAAAGCATTACTTAATATGGTACGCATAAGTGTTAACTAAACAGTGTTGTCAAAAGCCAAATGAAATTACTATCCGCACAGGCTAATCAGGGACGACACTTTCCGCCTAAATTGGATTTTGCTAAGAAGAGACTTCATTTAAACGAAATATGTCATAACAGCGGACAGTGTCGTCCCTGATTAGCATGTTCTGACTGCGCAGGCTGATCTGGGACGACACTTTTCGCACATGCATTATGTCCAGTTTTTTCAGAACGCGACTCATATATAATTGTGTCAATACAAACATACTATACTTGCTGACCATAAAACATGCATCTTCGATGTTCCGCTATGTTTCCAATAAAAGAAGGAATGTATCTGAACCATGTGATACAAAAACAAATATTAACGTTGATAAAAAGCATGGTTGATGGATTGAAAAGCTTTACTAGTACTGTCGGATCGCATTTGTTGTTGCGAACAGAGATGATATTAACCAAAATAAATGCCCTTTAGTGACGAATCATGTTGTATGAAGGCAAGTGATGAACATAAGTAATAGTTTATTGAGGGATCATTGATCCACGAATGCAGCAAATGATGCGATTAACCGAATAGATGTTTTAATTACTTGTAAGTTCGGCAATATGTATAACAATTTATATCGGATACGTAATTCCGAGCAAAGATTTGATGGTTTTAAGTCATACATTTTCTGTAATATACTGAAAACATGATAATAGTCATCATACCTCGTGCATACTGACGTCACGTTTTCTGTTATAATACGTGTTATCTTAGAAAAAGACCACCCCGTGGCGTAAGGGATATGGTGTCCGCCTAACGACCGGGATCGAGTTCAAGGGTTCGATCCCCACTATGGGAGAGTTCTGTAGATTTCCCCCAGAGAAACCGAGTACTGATTTTAGTCCCAGGAAACGGACTCGAGAGCATTTCAAATAAGCCTTAGGCTTTCGATGCGATCGAGCTAAAATAAATAGGATTAAATTTAACTAAATAGAACACCCATTTTATCATGTAGTAATACGATCTAACATCTGCTAAAAGCTTAAAATGACTGGTTTACAGGTGTGGGCATGTTGTAAAGTTTGTTATAGATGACTATATTGATAAATGTCAGTATCGGAAATTAAGAGCTACAGTATAAAACACTACTACATTTAAAGAAAACAATGTAATCAACACCTGGGCTCGAATCGCTGACTTTTGTAGTTAATTGAAGTCTAGGGCTCAAACCACTCGGTCAGCAGAACCGATATTATTTAGTATGCATGTTATACTCTATATAAGCACTACTTGTTATGTAAAAACACATACAAATATAAAACCAGTACTCTCCAAATAATTAAATCGTTTCTTGTTTGCAACGCTTGATCATTTTCATATTTCAAAATCGTGAAATCGTAAAACGATTCATGCCGAATGTACTTCAGAGCATGGTAAATATTCAGTATTACTAGTTTCTTTAAAAATAATTCAACGACGATTTGCCAGTCTGAAACGTTCTGTTTCAAATTTGTCAATTCATAAAACTAGACAGGTCTTCTATTTAACTACAACGCCATTTGAATGCCTTCAAACACAATGTTTTCGACATACCAAGGCTCTAACACATAACTTATTTCAAAGGATCAGTCCCATTCCATACTTCTTAATGTTAAAATCTCTATGAGTTATTTGAACGTCATGCCTTTCAAATCCTCACAAGAGGAAGATTATTAGAGATAGTTGTACAGGCAGCGGGTTAGTCCTTTTGATTTCGCAGCAAATGCAACAGTAAGAATCATATCAGTATGTAAGTGGATGACTTGAATGGGGTTTTATCACTTCTTTGAACATTTATCAACGATAATGTAAATATGATGTTTCGTTAATTGTTTACGCCTGTACATAACTTCTGAATATTTCAATCAATTTCATACAGCGAAAGAAAATTTTGGTAAACGCATTAATTCGGTATGTACAGGCCTCCGACAAAGTATCTACCCATAGCCATATGTTTGGGATTTCGAAAATCCTGAATGTCAAGATATCCTACAATAAATCAAATAAAACAGCAATATAGGCATAGCAACATAACTTCAAAACGAATTCATGCACTGATAAGTTTTTCTTAAGTCTGTCAGACGAATCGTATATTAAATAAATTACATTAATACGAGGTTCGCTTTGAGAATACCGGGCTTAATGCATGTGCGTAAAGTTTAGTCCCAGCTTAGCCTATGCAGTACACACAGTCTATCCAGAGACGATACTTCCCGCTTGTATTGTATTTTATCCCATTTTCAACGCGACATTGACGGTAAAACACGTTGTGGAATATACTAGCCTGTCTTCAACACTGTGGAGTATACCTGTCGCGTGCACGGACTACTTTTCAAATGACGTCATGCGATATGCGCTAAAATGCGAGAAAACTTTAGCTTCAAAATGATACGACCTTCAACCTTTAAATCTAGTCATATGACATAATTTTTCGCCATCCGTTTAATGATGAATCAGCTGAAAATGACACTTATTGCATCATAATCCCCCCCAAAAAATTGACGATTTATTATAAACGCAACTTATTTCACATGTACATGTACTGTATATCGACATATTTGAATTTTCAATTTATAACATTTTCCTTATTTCGTGTAATGTGCATTATTATAACCCATGCATATACTTTTTAAGAATGTACAACTAGCCATACAAATATCGCACAATTCATAAATAATCTGCAATATTTGCTTTCCGCTTTAATTCACGTTAGGCATAGAGCTGTGTAAAGTATAAGATGGTAAAAATAGCACCACACTGGAATTCGGAACGTCCCATTTTGTACACGGGTATTATACACTCGTTTATTTGTTGTGTAATGGAATGTTTTCATTCTTTGTGTATGTATATATTAAATTATTTTCTTATACAATAAGCGCATTTACCTTAGACAATTAAAAAATTGTGCAAGTTTAAACATAATTATGTTTGAATGCAGAAATCAGCAAATGCAACCGAGTTTACCAATGGCTATTATTTGATAAACTGCTCCGGTTCATTTTAACAGCAGTAATGTAGAGTACATGACGTAGCGTGTAACGAAGAAGAAAGTTTATTGAGTTCGTTAACTCATTTGAATATAGTGATAGGAGAGTATAAGGGTCTTTATTTAACTATGCTAAAATAATTATTAAAGACCCTAGATGCAAAATCGTCAATTATTAAGTTAAATGGATTATTAGATGGATTTTAAAGGATAATTAAAGGAAAGATACTAGTTCGAACGTGTTTTGCTGTGTCGTTCCCTGTTCTCGGGGAAATGATTTTAACATGGACGCCAACATCATTTTGTCAAGAGGCAATCGCTGCCATATTGGATTTTGATCATTTTCTTTCGAAAATAAAATGAATTATAGTAAAGTAAAATCTTCTTTTTCGGTCGTAATGTGTTACATTTCGGATACTGCGTAAACTTGAATCGAAGCATATGGTGATATTTATAGTTGTTTTACAGTTTGTGTGTGAATTTTTTAAAGACTATTTTGCGTACCAGAACAAATACATTTATATCACTACGCATGGTTACATTCGTTAGATTTTAAGCGCTTTAAAGACTGAATTAAAATTTGTGTTAAGGTTATTAGATCTATTTATATTAAATGTCACGTTACAAAAAAAAATCAAATGGGATAAATAGAATACTAGGATTAGTGTTGAATACAGAGAAGTTTATGTTGCTCGGCTCGAACACCGAAAGCGCTTGCCAAGGCTCGCGCTCCCGGCGTTCTAAGCCTCGCAACATCATCTTCTCTGTATTCAACGCTAACCTAGTATTCTCTATATTCGTTTTTAGTATAGTCTCTTTTTAGCTTCAATCCAATTTAGACGGAAATATTCGTTCACACAGGCTAATCAGGAGCAACACTTTACACACATGTATTAAACCCATTTCCACAAAACGCGGCTCAAGTATAAAGTAAGCAAATTTAATATACTATGCATTTCATTAAACACAAGATTTTGACAGTTACCTATTTAGTAATGACTTGATGATAAGTGAAAGCAATCGATCGCATTAAAGCAAATATTAATTATCACAGTTGCCTCCCTTTATTGCGCACACACAGTCGCAATAGTACGCCTGAATCGATTGTTTTCATATGATCTGTCTTGCGAAATATACTGCATATTTTTTGCTAATCCAACGCGCACGCACCACTGACAATTCTTGGCTGATTTATAGACAAGTTGACGTATTATCTGCTAGAAAACAACATGCTGTCAAATAATCTGAAGGAGAAAATTGATTATCTGGCTCCTAAGACAACTGGGCTTAATGCCTGTGCGTTAAGTGTCGTCCCAGATTAGCCTATGCAGTCCGCACAGGCTAATCAGGGACGACACTGTCCGATTTTATGGTATTTTTAGTTTCAAGGAAGTCCCTCCTTACCGAAAATCAAGTTTAGGCGGAACGTGTCGTCCATGAGTAGCCTGTGCGGACTGGACAGGCTAATATATGACGACACTTTACGCACGTGAATTATGCCCATTTTTTTCAGAACAAGCCACAAATGCTTAGAAATGGGAGCAAGATCGCGTGTTACGTTTTCATGTGCAAGCACACAAACATAAGACTTCTGAGAATTGCTTATCAAAACAGATTGAAGTGGAAATTCTAGACTGTGAAGTCGTTATTTGAGGAAACAGTGCAATGGTTGTTAGGATAGTCATTAAATTTGTCTACAATCTAGTGCTTCTTACATTGATACATTTATTAATCTTGTTTACTTGATTTATTGTAGTTTCTATTATTGAACCGTCTTTGATTGAATACGAGTTACGGCGACTAAGTCAAATTATCTTGGGATTGGTTACTAACAGAAAGCTACGAATGTATTTTCAATCTAAACTTACATGAGAGTAATTAAATTGTTCATTACATTTTGAGAAACATATATAATCCGATGAATAAAAGATCATGTTGCTAACAACGAAACTGTGGATAGCGTTCACAAACTAATTGCAATAGTCTTCGTTGTTGCTGTTTTTAAATGCAATACGTGTACGCCAGTATATCTAGATTTAAATATACAGCTATGATAAATCACACTTTTTGTATGAAAGTCTGAACAGTATTGTTTAAAAATCCGTTTTTAATATGATAAACATAAATATCTGCTGACAATTTGAGATTCTGTTCGAATTAAAATATTTACATTTTATCGGTATTTGGTTTCTTGGGAAATACCACGTACACTTATGCAACGGCATTGATGCAGACAAAGGGCGAAATGTTGCGAAATTTTTTACAAATTAAACTACGAAATGTATTAATCCGGCTTTGGTGTACTTGTTATAAGATGATATGAATTGTTCACACGGCATTAGGTTGGCGACATGAATCTCCGTTTAAATTAAACACATTTTAACATTGAATAAAGGACGGCTCTATTTTAACATTAGACAAACACAAATTATGTGAAAGCGATGAAATACATACTAGTCAAAAACCGTATTAAATAAGCGTCATAGTTTCGTGAAGTGTCAGTAATGTGACTCCCGCCGACCGGTAAACGAACTCTGTTTCGCAGTTTCAACGGCTTATTTCGCAAGTGGACAATGTTGTTAACGTATGTTCCTGACGACAAGCAAATAAAAAGTCAGAGTTGTATGCAAACTGACTCCTGTATCACCGGTCAGTATCCAAAAGCTGAACATGCGCTGGATAGCCACTGTCGGTCACTGAACGACAAAGCCAATTGCATTTAGAGTTCAACTATTGAAATATTCCTGAAAATGGCAGGTTATTTCTCCGTTATTTAAGTATTTATGACATTTTCTTCGTCGTTCAATGATTGTTTATTATGAAGGAGAATATCAGATTTTGAAAGATGATTTAAAGTACTTCAATACATAAAATACATGTTATTTATATCTGCGCACAACATTTACAATGCGTCACATATTAAGGCAATGTGCATTTTATATCAGACAAAATAGTAGTATTCCTCATCCGTAAAAACAATTAAAACGAATTTTCAAAAACCAATAATACGTCAGGAAATTAAAGTAACCATCTGTGTTTGGCAACAAAGGGTTTCAAATAAGAAACTACCAACAACTCAAATATGAACTGTTGTCAATACGTTGAAAGCCCAATGCAACAATTCTTTGGAGAGTAAGCTGTTCGAATTACATGTCACGACATGCACTTATAGCTAAGTATTATTCTAACACACGCAACCGTCAATACACACTAACATTATAGAAATGTCATTAAATCGAACACTAGATACATTATACTATACATTTGTGTTTAAGACACGTATATGCCTATCGGTTGTATACTCACTCGATACACAGTACAGAGAATTACTAAGTTACGATGCAATGATTAGTAAAGTTAATCAGTAAATGAGTACTTACATCGATTGGTGAGTGAACATATTAAAAAAGCAACAGCATTATATATTTGAAATCCACATCATCGCAAAATATACTAAGCAAGACCGTTCTGCAAAGCGTCGCTGTAGTTCTCAAACCTCGTAGCTCCAAAATTTTAAATTGTTTGTTCGTGTATTCCGGACATATGAAGTCTGGTGCGTGTTTTGGGCTATATCTCGTAGCTCTACGCCAATCGGAGCCCTTGAAAAAGCCACACGACGAAATGTTGTAGCTTGTTTGTTGGCTTATTTGTCGGGCAAAAAGTTGTAGCGATTATTGCTACGTCATTTCACCTATAGGTACGTCATTTCGTTTGGACACAAACGTGTGTATATTTGCAGCTGCGAGGTATCCTATCCAGATGAATTGTCGTACCTAATAACAATTACAAAACTGTGTTGTCTAAAAATTGTAGCTACCATTTCTTAATATAAGTATGACTTATCGGTATGACTTACGCGTCTACGGCTTATACTGAATTTTGCAGCTTTATGTGTTTGGTATTTTTACAGAATTTTACTTTCTTAAACATCGTTATAAAACAATGTGACGTTTTTATCTCGAACACGAAAAGTTGCCATTTTGTAGGTACGAGGTTTAGAAACGACAGCGACGATAGCTTGGTTCTATAGAATAAAGAAAATAATATAATAAAATAATGTTTTTATATCTGGAGACAGAAATGTTATTGCTTATTATACCTTATTATACCTAACCAGACTCAAAACGAAAATAAGTAAATTTTATTAATTGAAAACGTCTATACTACTAGCAATCTTGTTGGTAGAGTACCGTTACTTTAGTTTAACACTTTTTTATTTGTGGTATGTTGTTTTTTTTAGTTACACAATCTGATCAAAATGTGTACATATGCGAAATAATAAACAGATTCGGTCATGTACATAACAGAAAACCATAGTTTTTTAAATTGTGTTTGTTTAGCATTAAGTCTTTGTTTTAATACATTATTCCCTACATGGGGCAGTTTTTGTTTAGAAAATAATAATTTAAACAACATATATGTTGCCATCAGGTTGATAATACAAACAACATAATTAGTTACCTATGTAATGATGCAAGAAGCGACATGGTAAATTAAATCATTGTACTAGAGAGAAAATCAGCACATGACGGCATTCATAAACGTGGTTTCTAAAATGGTAGGTGTTTACTACAGATTAAAAGAATATTTCTTTCTTTATTGACAAAAGACGAGTTAAAACCGAAACGTGTACTTTCCCTAGACACACGTGACACCTTACAGAAAACATATATCGCTCGGTTTGCCCATACACGAACGTCATAGCTTAATCAATGTATATTGCAATTATTTTCTGATAAAATATGTGCTGCATTTTTTGTTTGTTTCTTTTGCATAGTTTCTATGGCGACAGTGTTGTAACCAAGTATTTGTCGCAGCAATGTTGTTTCATTTGAAAGTAAATATCAATAATGTATTTCCCATATTTGCTTTTCAATCAAACATTTACAGAATCTCTTTTCTGAGTATAGTCTGTAAATAACGTTTTTAAGGAAGTCTTACACATGAAGTGTGAGTGTTCTGACCTTTAGACACGTTAAATGAATAAATGTGCGTGCAAATCTGAAGGAAACGGCAAAACACAATCTGACGTAATTTGTCTCGAATTTATACATATAATGCTATTTTCGAGCCTTTGTAACCTCGGTTATTTATTCTGACAACGTCGCACTGATTTGTGCAAGAATATGTTTGGACATGTTGTATTGTATGCACCAACAAAGTGAGACGCTGTGTGAATGATTGCAATCGTTCATGCATTCACACTTAGTGCCCACTGGCCTGACGGCTGCGTACGCAACACACAATCATTTGGCTGCAGTATGCTGATATTTAAAAGAAGCAAAACCTGAATGTGACGAATGTTATTCAGTAGGGCAAACACGTGATAGTTAAGATAGCGATGTCCATGCCGAGGCCGGTATTGTTTGCTGTTTTAACCCGTTATTACTAATCTTATTTTTCAAAACGGCGCTAACTTTCCAACCATATCAGCAATAACGTTACTATCGTTTATATCGTATAAATATTCTCTCTATATAACGACTTTTCACGCTGCGAAGTTCGTACAGCTCACTAAGAAAATGTGCGCGTAGAAAAGTCGGCATATAGAGCGTCTTTTAATACGAAATAAACGATTATCACCTGTGTACTGATACGGCTGGAAATTGAGCATCATTTTAAAATTAAACAAAAGCAGTAAACCGTAGGCCCGGACACACATTGTGATTATATTGCTAAACACAAACAAACTAACATAAAACCTTTCTAAATTGTATGGCTGCAACTAATAGAACTAGGGTAGAAGTCCCCTCCATCTCTCTCTCTCTCTTTTGTCTTTCCCTCTCTCTCTCTCTCTGTCTTTCTCCCTTAATCGCTATCGCCCTCTTTCTCTCTCTCTCTCTCTCTCTCTCTCTCCCGTTGTATCGCTCTCTCCCTCCCTCCCTTCGTCCGTCTGTCTGTCCGTCCGTCCGTCTGTCTGTCTGTTTGTCTGTCAACCTCTATGTCTCTCCGTCTCTCTGGCTCTCGATCTCACTGTCTCTCTTTGTCTCTGTCTCTTTGTGTCTCTGTCTCTCTCTCTGTCTATCTCTGTCTCTCTTTCTCACTCTCTCTTTCTCTCTCTCTCACTTCCTCTTTTTCTTCCCCTCTCTCTTCCTCTCTTTTTTACTCTTTTTCTCTCTTTCTGTCTCTCTGACCGTCTATCTTCCGCTCTTTCTCTCACTCTCTCTGTTTTATCCCCCTCTCTCTTTCTCAGTCTCGCATGTTTGCTCTATGTTACTCTGTCAGACTCGCTGTCTCTCCGTCTCCCCTCTCAGTGTCTCTGATTCTCTCTCTGTCCCTATGTCCCTCTCTCTGTCTCTCTGTGTCTCTGTCTCTGTCTCCCTCCCTCTCTCTCCCTCCTTCTCTCTCCCTCTATCTCTCTATCTTTCGGTCTCTGTCTCTCTCTGTCTTTCTTTAACTCACTGTCTCTCTCTCTCTCTCTCTCTCTCTCCTCTCTCTCTCTCTCTCTCTCTCTCTCTCTCTCTCTCTCTCTCTCTCTCTCTCTCTCTCTCTCTCTCTCTCTCTCTCTCTCTCTCTCTCTCTCTCTCTCTCTCTCTCTCTCTCTCTCTCTCTCTCTCTCTCTCTCTCTCTCTCTCCCTCCTTCTCTCTCCCTCTATCTCTCTATCGTTCGGTCTCTGTCTCTCTGTCTTTCTTTAACTCACTGTCTCTGTTTTTCTTTTTTTCTCTCTTAAAGACTATTACATTCTGAAATCGAAAATGTCTGTACAGTCATATTTGCCAGCATGTTTATAATGCATGTACGATGTGAATCTAAATTTATTTTAACTGTTCATTTTAAATTCCTCTATTCATACGACACATGAACACTTACTCTGGTCCTAATAAAATGACGAATGCTTCGGTTATTGTCGGAAAATATTTACGAAATTTCTTCGTCACAGTCGGCTCGGGGCGCTGATGTGTCGTTGCTGCATTTTATGAAATTCGTTTTCAATGTATACTTTTTCTATTTTATTTTGTGTTATTGTAACATATTTTAATCAATATATTATAATTTAACACATATAAAATTCGTATAATGTCGCTTTAACATCTGTCTCTATCCATAAACATTTTACCAGTGTTGAATGTTTATTACTATGTCGTTATTAAAGTGTGGTAATTGGTAACTGTCAGTACCGTGATGCGTATTTACAATTTTTAAATCAAACGTTAAATGAACAAAACAATATATCGGTACAACAAGCATATTTACCAATAACTAGACCAAATGCAAATACACTGTATTTGATAATTGAAAGCATGTGATGAATGAATTAATGTTGTACTACGCAATAGCACATGGTATTGTCTATACATTAAGATACGCTGTGCTGTACATTACACCACTGAGGCGGGCTATTAACAATTCCCTTAACGTTCTGCATGTGTTTTTATTCCACTTTGAACTGTATTCGTTTATGGGTTGTTATGTCACGTATCACTCTATTTGATTATGCCTTTTTTCCTCTATCCAAAGTAATTCAATACCCTCACATGATTTATTTCGCAAAGTAAAGTCAAAATTTGAATATCGCTCTATAAATCCCGTGGCAAAACACACAATGCAGTTGATTGTGCCTGCATGCAAAACACACAATGCAGTTGATTGTGCCTGCATGCAAAACACACAATGCAGTTGATTGTGCCTGAGTGTAAACATATGAGCCGCGCTCTGTGAAAAGAGGGTTGAATACATATGCATATGCAGTCCCCACAGCAATCAGCGACGACACTTTTCGCCTAAACTTCACTGTTTGCAAAGAAGATACCTTCTTGAAACAAACAATATCATAAAAGCGGAAAATGTCGTCCCTGATTAGCCTGTACCGTCTGCCGACTGCGGACTGCACTGTGTAATCTGGGACGACACCTTACGCACATGCATTTAACCCTTTTTCATACGATACTAGCGTTGTTCATCTGCATATTCTTTAATGAAATTCATTTGTTATTTAAGTCATATTTATTGTGATCCGACAACACATCATGCGTACAACGAATGTGGTTGGTGATTTCATCTCTGTTTTATTTGATTTTACAAATATTTGCTAAACACATGATGTCCCGCGGTCGGTGAAGTATTCATATATTTATATATTTAAATGTCATGCCATGTCTAAAATAACGCGCTGTTTCGCTACAAACGATACGAATCGAGAGAAGCACTAAATTGTAACAGCCTTAATCGCGATAAGAAGCAAGGATGGGTCTTATTAGTTTTATAAATGAACATGGCATCATCATTATTCATTGGGTCTAAACCGGTCGGTCATTATGTAATGGCATTGCTTAATTTATAGAGTGTTTAGAGCATAGTTTATTAGGTTTTCTTTCTTCCTTAATCTGTATTGGCTAATCTAAGACGAATTCGACGGAAGTGTTTCCGTAACTCAAGCACACCATAATTCTCTCAAAGAAATGGGGCTCATTAATACAAACAATGGTGCGGTTAATATGCAATTCAATATGGCTTTAGACGAAAGTCAACTCGCTTATCAATCACAGATGTAAAGTTTCTCGTCTATAACGGTTATAACGTGATAGGAGATATTTGAAGCCATTACACGACTGATCAGTGAAATTTAGTATCACAAAGCGGCGAGTGACCGCAGCCGCATTAGAAATTTATTTTTACTGATACAATGTACGTGTGTATTTGTAATGTAACGCATGTAAAATGGAACTAGCACATAATGATTTCCTTTGTAAAATAAATGTCCATCAAAGCAGATCCAGTCAGCGTCTATAGAACACCAAACAGTGAATAGCCCATTGTCCTTAAACACTGTGGCCTTATAACCACTTAAAAACTAATTGGAACGCTACTAGTTGAAATCTGTTATAATTCAATGTACACGTATATCAGTTTTGTTTTATAGACATGAAAACAGCAACTGGCGATTTAAGCGTGAATTGATTCAATATAAAAAATAAGCCTTTCTAAATAATACTTTGTTAAAGGCAAAGTCGGTAATTATGATTTGATTTTGTTCTGATTAATTTGAATGGGAAAGCATGGCATACTGCATAGAGACTCGCCAATTTCTCGTCGATATACATGCTGATGGAACAAACACCAAAATACTGTCAACAAAACTAAAGAAATAAGGACGTTTGTTCATAACGTTTTCTTTTTAAATAAAGGAGTATGAATGCCCTTTCTATTTGGTAACGCCGTGTTAATAAAATTGCTAAGGTGCGGACAATTATTTGCATTTTTTTTATATCGCGACGCAAACATATCAAAAGAAGTTAAATTTCAAACGCAACAAGCACAACTATTAAAATTGCATTTATGCTTTATGTATAACTGGCAATTCAAATTAATTGGCGTTAACAGTGTTTCTTGCACCTTGGCAGCTGCTCGAGACTTCATGTGAACTGATGCAATACTACTTCTTTGTACTCATCTCCTATAAACTCGTTGATTTCAAATACTTATCGTTTATATTAGTTTGGTGTTCCGCACTTAAGTTTATCCTATTGTGTCATACTAAAGATTTAAACAAATACATATGTTTGTTTTAATGAACACTTAAAACAAATACGTAAACCGTTTCATCAAAAATGGAAAAATGACTAAACAAACAATATAACAGTTTGTGTATTGTATTGTTTGTTAAAACTCATATGATCTATTTATTATTAAAATGTTAAGATACTGGAAAAGCAATACCGATTAGTACATGTCCGAACATGTGTTTGTGGCACGTTTTGTTCTTTACAATATGACATTGCCGATTTATGTTGCTGTCTGAAGGACTTCCGAAAAAAAAAGGCCGCAAAGCGAGTATATTGATCATGTTATTGACAAGATGATTAAATAATTCTTTTTGTCTAAATTCATAATTGGATCGCCTATTAATTCAGGAATTGCATGTTCTCTGTAGTAAAATAACATTATACTATTTAACAATAACAAGTAAAACATACTCATTAACAAAATTATAGTAAAGAGTTATGTGTGTTTCCAATATTCAGTAACATGTTAGCAAAGGTGAATTGTATAAAATAACTAGACTGACACTTTTTTATTAATTTTTGCCAGAACCTTTAATCATATGTGTTAAATTGATTTATACTTCGGAAGATTGTTTACTTTTTTGTAGGCCTAAGTTATTTCAGTAATACATCACACTTTATGTCAAGTTTACAACTTTATATTAAAATATATAATAAAATATAATATATATATATAATATAAATAGTTGTATAGGGCCTTATGAATTGTACATACATATTATGTGGTATCTCATGACCTTTTCCCAGATAGTTCACCCGTACAAGTAAAGCACACAGTAGTATCCAACATAATGCAAAAGTCGCAGCACTGTTTTAGCACCATGTTTCATTTAATGTGAACATTTGAAATTTCAAAAGAGTACAACTTGCCTAATGTAAAAACATCAAACATGGCCCACATGTAACAGTCTTATATTATTCAATACGGTTCTAGAACCAATATCAATATAAACTGTGAATAATTGCATAAACATATAATTTGTATACCACTTAAAATTCATTGAATCAATTATCGCCATCATTACAATCAATGAAGCATTAGACAAAGTCACGATAGGGCAATGCGCAACATTTACTCTTGTAAAACAAGCAGTCTGCGGCTAGTTTTCGTTTCATAGTGAAGGTACTATATAGACCGGTAACCAGCCACAACAAAATTCGCCGGCATGTTAATCGTTTAAGTCACATCACAGAAGAATATTTATAATCACCGCTTCCTACGAATTATTATCTTTCAAGATACAGGTATTGGTGGATTAAGTTAACAACTTATTGAAATCGCACCTTAATAATAAATTAATGTATTTAAATATTATACAAAATACTACTAAATTACGGTTTTAATTAATTAATTAATAAATTAATTAATGTTTATTTTTTTAATAAGCTTTATAGTTTGATGTTTTGGCAGGTATACATAAACCCTAATGTTTGACGGTCATACATTTCTTAGTTATGTTGTCATAAAGGTGATCAAACATTTTATACACCATACTATTTAACTATTTTTTAAGAAAAAAATATATCCAAAGCATAGTGTGAAAGAGGTCTAAGTGAAACATACTATCAAGTTTGTTTTGTTTTCATCAGTGAACTAATATTATTTTGTCTTGTGGTTTGCAAAATACACATATATTTTAATGTTAAAAATATTCCAAAATGATTTATACAAGTTTCATTTAGAATTGTCTAAACATCAACAAGCTGTATGCGAAAGAGCTCTTTGTAGCACTCACTGCTTATCAAACATACAACTACCGTAATTACTCTAAGTGTTCGGACTCTTAACAGATAATAAACAATTTCGATAAGAAAAATATTTAAAACATAACAGGTCTCGAAAATTAAGAGAACAATATTTAGGTGTCCGAAAATTATTATTATTATTGAATAAAAGCAATAAATCAATGCACAATACATTTATTGTGATTAACCCTTCTTTTCCTGCTTGAAATAAATATAATTTTACAGCTTTTCTAACTCTTGTCTGAAAAGATTGATAGAGCCAACAAGTAAAACATTCTGCTTCAAACTGTTCTAAATGCTGCTGGGTAAGCAATTGTTATTTACCGGTACACATGGTTATTTACCATATTGCGCGAATGCAGTGGTCCAATTCCCTCAGGCATGCATCTGCCAGGTTTTACAGTGTCACAAGAAAAGAGAAAACAGGACCGAAGTCTGTAGAATAGCGTTTTTAAATACACTGTTCTCAATTTTAGAGACATAAAAACACGATGGTGTAAACCTGACTGCCGCTAAAAGGTATATTAGGAGCATCTAACAGAATATGCTATGTGTATAGGTGTCTATCGCAGCCGTTGTTTATTTTTTGTGTTTTCACTTCACTTATATTAAGTTTGTTAATGCAGCATCAGCATACTAAAATAATATCCCGGAAAGAGACCATTATTGCATTTGAACATCAACCGTACTTTCGTTTGACAACTGATCATGCACGTACATTGTGAATCTAAAGTACGTTTTATTGCAGATTCGGTCTTATCTATTCATACGACACACAAACACTTACTCTGATCCTAATAAAAAGGCCATTCCGATCGGCTTAGAGGACTGTACAGTCATGTAAAATATCGAATAATATATATTTATATTTTATAAACAAGTGGAAGCAAGATCAGTTGCAGATAAGTGGTCAGTTACCACACTTTTAACTAACTTTTTTGACCTGTTAATTCTGTTCAGCTAAATTTAACAGTAAAAAATGCTCATACTATCACTTTAATCTTCGTCAAGTAAAAGTTAGAACGTACTGCACATAGATGATCACAGTGTAAACGATTACAAGAATTGTTGAAATATAAATAATGCACATGAATATTTTTAGGTTTATCATTGATATATATGCATGTGGACACAAATAAGAAGAAGAAAAGAAATGCAATGTCGGACAAATTGTTACATATTCATATACAAGTGCGCTGCACTTGATGACATATTATATAATTCAATTTTAGTGTTAATGGGTAGGCAATGTCACAATATGATCTGAATGTCAATAGTGTTGCTATGATTGGCAAAACAACTCAATTAGTATCGGGTCTGTCTATTTTGTATGGCGGAAAATCAATATATGTAACCTTACTACATCAACCCGATGTAGTGTGTTATTTATTTTGGGTAACATCACAATACGGTTACTATTAATGTTATGTTTATTTGTCTTACGCATATATGTATTATAGTTGCAATACACATGATGTTCCGCAGTAGAAACAGTTTTCAAATACCTCTCTTGGTTGACCCACACCTCTGAACATGCATATGTTACATTTATATCGCTTCCAGGCTTGTCATTGTTTCTTTAATATGTATTCAATATGTAAGAACGTGTATGCTATACGGTTGCATACATAATGGTATATTAACACTAGGAATTGCATACGATATTTGAAAAGTTTACATTTTTTCCGCCATAATGCCAAAACAAACACAATAGCAACTTGTCATTTCAATATTCATATCATCGATTTAGTATCAATCGTTTGATACTGGGCAAACAAACAGGTAAGTCATTATCCGAAAATGTGTTTGTGTCTCACAATATAATATTGTCGACACATGTTATGTCCACAAAGCTTCTGATTTAAAGGGCACGAATATATCATGTATACCCTAAACAGTTTTACAAAACGATTCATGCGACTAAAATTGTTTATTTACTTATCGGTTATCAATCTGTATGACATAAATGACATACTTTAAAACAATTGAGATAAAAGAACAACGAATTGGATTTTTATTTAATATCTTATTAATTTTAAGAGTGATTTGATTTATTATTAAAGCATAGTATTATGACTTCTTAAGCAATGCACTGTGCCAATAATCTTACACGATTGTTTAGATTGAAATGTCCCTCAAACACAAGCAAATATCATAAATATGCACAAATAATCTGTTTATCACCAAGATTTGTATTACTTCAAAATGATGCCTGGAGCCTGTTCATTATTAAAACCATAAAGGCATTAATTTGATTTCCTGGCAATGTCGAACGTACATTTTAAACATCTCATGTACGTTGTATATGTTTTACAAATACACGGAATTTAAGTGATACATGATATGCCCCATGAACTTATCCAATGCCGACAATGTTAAAAGTACCTGCAAGGATACAATTGTTTAATATCTTTCCTGGTTTAAACGTAATTAACCGTCTGTTTGCAATAAACCTTAGACTTTCTTTCGAAAGAACACAACCATATTGCGAAAAGTGAAACCTTATTACTACAACCGTAGGTGTATAATGACAATAAGTATTCTTTAAATGGCGTGTAAACAAGTATAAACATATTGAAGAATCATGGCACTATTAATTTGTTCAAGCCACAAAGAAAACGCAAATGCATGTAAAACTGTTTTGTTTATAACTAATCACCATTTACAAGTCGATGACTTTGAAATCGTTTATAACCAATCAAATTCTCAACACTTTGAGTGTAACATGCTTCTCATTTGCAATTCAAAAACAAAAACAAATGGTAAAACAACTGGATAAAACATCTCTCTCTCTCTCTGTCTTTCTCCCTTAATCGCTATCGCCCTCTTTCTCTCTCTCTCTCTCTCTCTCTCTCTCTCTCTCTTTCTCTCTCTCTCTCTCTCTCTCTCTCTCTCTCTCTCTCTCTCTCTCTCTCTCTCTCTCTCTCCCGTTGTATCGCTCTCTCCCTCCCTCCCTTCCTCCGTCCGTCTGTCCGTCCGTCTGTCTGTCTTTATGTCTGTTTGTCTGTCAACCTCTCTGTCTCTCCGTCTCTCTGTCTCTCGATATCCCTGTCTCTCTGTGTCTATGTCTCTTTGTGTCTCTGTCTCTCTCTGTCTATCTCTGTCTCTCTTTCTCACTCTCTATTTCTCTCTCTCACTTCCTTTTTTTCTTCCCTCTCTCTTTCTCTCTTTTTTACCCTTTTTCTCTATTTCTTTCTCTCTGACCGTCTATCTTCCGCTCTCTCTCTCTCATTCTCTCTGTTTTATCCCCCCTCTCTCTTTCTCAGTCTCTCATGTTTTCATGTTTGCTCTATGTTACTCTGTCAGACTCGCTGTCTCTCCGTCTCCCCTCTCAGTTGTCTCTGATTTTCTCTCTGTCCCTCTCTCTCTCTGTCTCTCTGTATCTCTCTCTCTCTCCCCCCCCTCTCTCTCTCTCTCTCTCTCTCTCTCTCTCTCTCTCTCGCTGTCCCTCCCCTCTCTCTCTCTCTCTCTCTCTCTCTCTCTCTCTCTCTCTCCTCTCTCTCTCTTCCTCTCTCTCTCTCTCTCTCTCTCTCTCTATCTCTCTCTCTCTCTCTCTCTCTCTCTATATATATATATATATATATATATGCTAATCCACCATGTATTAATTTGGATAGTGGTTCGTATGAGCGTGTTTGTTGGATGACAATTTATCGGATTCTGACACAACGTTAACTGAGTTCACTTACCTTAAGACATGTGTACAGTTGTGTGTGTATACTTTAAAGTTCTTTTAATAACAAAACATGATTTTGTTAATGAACATAGTAATAGCGATATTTTACGATTTTGTCAAATATTTATGAATTTATATAAAATGTGTAAAAAGCTAATTAAACATATATTTCAATATACATTAAAATAAAAGTTAACAAGAACATGTGTCGAAAAATGCGAAATAAGCCAGATATTTAACTCTGAAATCGAAATATCTGTACAGTCGAATTCTCCAGCATGTATATTATGCATGTACGATGTGAATCTAAATTTATTTTTACTGTTCATTTTAAATTCCTCTATTCATACGACACATGAACACTTACTCTGGTCCTAATAAAAAGACGAATGATTCGGTTATTGCCGGAAAATATTTACGAACTATCTTCGTCACAATCGGCTCGGGGCGCTAACATGTCTTTGCTGCATGTTATGAAATTCGTTTTCAATGTATACCTTTTCTATCTTATTTTATGTTATTGTAACATATGTTAATCAATATCTACCACTAAAACTGTGTTTTAAACATCTTTTAGTTCGATTACCCTGTGCCAAACGTTGTCGGATGTGTAAATAGTGTGTAACTGAAGCTGGAGTAAGTAATTATTAAATGAGCTGTATATGATAAATAAGCAATCACTCGAACAAGTTTGAAATTAATTAGAAGAGAAACACTATTAGACATGACCATAGTGCTCCCATAAACATTTTACCAGTGTTGACTGTTTATTACTATGTCGTTATTAAAGTTTGGTAATTGGTAACTGTCAGTACCATGATGCGTATTTACAATTTTTAAATCAAACGTTAAAAACAATGAACAAAACAATATATCGGTACAACAAGCATATTTACCAATAACTAAACCAAATACAAATACACTGTATTTGATAATTGAAAGCATGTGATGAATGAATTAATGTTGTACTACGCAATAGCACGTGGTATTGTCTATACATTAAGATACGCTGTGCTGTACATTACACCACTGAGGCGGGCTCTTAACAATTCCTTTAACGTTCTGCATGTGTTTTTATTCCACTTTGAACTGTATTCGTTTATGGGTTGTTATGTCACGTATCACTCTATTTGATTATGCCTTTTTTCCTCTATCCAAAGTAATTCAATGCCCTCACATGATTTATTTCGCAAATTACAGTCAAAATTTGAATATCGCTCTATAAATCCCGTGGCAAAACACACAATGCAGTTGATTGTGCCTGCATGCAAAACACACAATGCAGTTGATTGTGCCTGCATGCAAAACACACAATGCAGTTGATTGTGCCTGCATGCAAAACACACAATGCAGTTGATTGTGCCTGCATGCAAAACACACAATGCAGTTGATTGTGCCTGCATGCAAAACACACAATGCAGTTGATTGTGCCTGCATGCAAAACACACAATGCAGTTGATTGTGCCTGCATGCAAAACACACAATGCAGTTGATTGTGCCTGCATGCAAAACACACAATGCAGTTGATTGTGCCTGAGTGTAAACATAAAAGCTGCGCTCCGTGAAAAGAGGGATGAATACATATGCATATGCAGTCCCCACAGCAATCAAGGACGACACGTTCCGCTTAAACTTCACTGTTTGCAAAGAAGATACCTTCTTGAAACAAACAATATCATAAAAGCGGAAAATGGCGTCCCTGATTAGCCTGTGCCGTCTGCCGACTGCGGACTGCACTGTGTAATCTGGGACGACACCTTACGCAAATGCATTTAACCCTTTTTCATACGATACTAGCGTTGTTCATCTGCATATTCTTTAATGAAATTCATTTGTTATTTGAGTCATATTTATTGTGATCCGACAACACGTCATGCGTACAACGAATGTGGTTGGTGATTTCATCTCTGTTTTATTTGATTTTACAAATATTTGCTAAACACATGATGTTCCGCGGTCGGTGAAATATTCATATATTTATATATTTAAATGTCATGCCATGTCTTAAATAACGCGCTGTTTCGCTACAAACGATACGAATCGAGAGAAGCACTAAATTGTAACAGCCTTTATCGCGATAAGAAGCAAGGATGGGTCTTATTGGTTTTATAAATGAACATGGCATCATCATTATTCATTGGGTCTAAACCGGTCGGTCATTATGTAATGGCATTGCTTAATTTATATAGTGTTTAGAGCATAGTTTATTAGGTTTTCTTTCTTCCTTAATCTGTATTGGCTAATCTAAGACGAATTCGACGGAAGTGTTTGCGTAACACAAGCACACCATAATCCCCTCAAAGGAGCGGTTAATATGCAATTCAGTATGGCTTTAGACGAAAGTCATCTCGCTTATCAATCACAGATGTAAAGTTTCTCGTCTATAACGGTTATAACGTGATATGAGATATTTGATATAAACGCCTTTGATTTGTGCGGACTAAATGCACGATCGAGGCGTATGAATATACTTACTACGGTAAATAGCAATATACATGTATACATGGTTAATTGCAATGTCGACATAGCAATATCATAATTGAAGAATGGACATACAATATTTCGTTAAGTTGTATACGCTTAAATATTGTGAAGCCATTACACGACTGATCAGTGAAATTTAGTATCACAAAGCGGCGAGTGACCGCAGGCGCATTTGAAATTTATTTTTACTGATACAATGTACGTGTGTATTTGTAATAAAGCATGCACAAATAGAACTAGCACATAATGATTTCCTTTGTAAAATAAATGTCCATGAAAGCAGATCCAATCAGCGTCTATAGAACACCAAACAGTGAATAGCCCATTGTCCTTAACTACCGTGGCCTTATAACCATTTAAAAACAAATTGGAACGCTACTAGTTCAAATCTGTTATAATTCAATGTACACGTATATTAGTTTTGTTTTTTATGCATGAAAACAGCAACTGGCGATTTAAGCGTGAATTGATTCAATATACAAATACGTATTTCTAAATAATACTATGTAAAAGGCAAAGTCGGTAATTATTATTTGATTTTGTTCTGATTAATTTGAATGGGAAAGCATGGATTACTGCATAGAGACTCGCAATATCTCGTCGATATACATGCTGATGGAACAAACACCAAAATACTGTCAACAGAACTAAAAAAATAAGGACGTTTGTTCATAACGTTTTCTTTTTAAATAAAGGAGTATATATGCCCATTTTTATTTGATAACGCCATGTTAATAGAGTTGCTAAGGTGCGGACAATTATTTGCATTTTTTTATATCGCGACGCAAACATATCAAAAGAAGTTACATTTCGACCGCAACAAGCAAAACTATTAAACTTGCATTTATGCTTTATGTATAACTGGAAATACAAATTAATTGGCGTTAACAGTGTTTCTTGCAACGGGGCAGCTGCTCGAGACTTCATGTGAAATGATGCAATACTTCTTCTTTGTACTTAACTCCTATAAACTCGTTGATTTTAAATGCTTATCGTTTATAATAGTTTGGTGTTCCGCACTACAGTTTATCCTATTGTGTCATACTAAACATTTAAACAAATACATATGTTTGTTTTAATGAACACTTAAAACATACAAATACGTAAACCGTTTCATAAAAATTGGAAATATGACTAAACAAACAATATAACAGATTGTTTATTGTATTGTTTGTTAAAACTCATATAATCTATTTATTATTATAATGTTAAGATACTGGAAAAGCAATACAGATTAGTACATGTCCGAACATGTGTTTGTGGCACATTTTGTTCTTTACAATATGACATTGTCGATTTATGTTGCTGTCTAAAGGACTTCCGAAAAAAAGGCCACACAGCGAGTATATTGATCATGTTATTGACAAGATGATTAAAAAAAATTGGTCTAAGTTCATAATTGGATCGCCTATTAATTCAGGAATTGCATGTTCTCTGTAGTAAAAATAACATTATAGTTTTTTAACAACAACAAGTAAAACATACTCATTAACAAAATTATAGTAAAGAGTTATGTGTGTTTCCAATATTCAGTAACATGTTAGAAAAGGTGAATTGTATAAAATAACTATACTGACCCTTTTTTATATTTTTGCCAGAACCTTTAATCATATGTGCTAAATTGATTTATACTTCGGAAGATTGTTTACTATTTTGTCGGCCTAAGTTATTTCAGTAATACAACACACTATATGTCAAGTTTGCAAATTTATATTTTAACATAATAAATAGTTTTATTATATACCTGTTGAATGCTTTTAACAAAATACATGTTGTATCAATCGTTGAAATAAAAAATTCGCCTACTCGCTGTTTCCAATTCCGTATTACCATACTACTATTTTTAGTCTAGCCGGACTACTTTTTTGACCCATTTAATTACGTCACAGTATGCGCACCGAAAATAGGAAACCCCATTGTTAAATCTTCGACCCATTTAATGACGTCACACTACGCGTAGCGAAAATAGGAAACACCCTGGTGTAGTATTATTAGATACGTCGTCTGCAGTTTGACCAGAGAGTAAATATGGCCGAATTTTCGACCATGGACATAGCGGAATGGTCATCGATCGGTTTATTTGACTTAATTGACGATAGTTTTTTTGAAAATGAACTATTTGAAACGGCTGTTCATAATTCTGGAGAGAATGAACTGAATATACTGAAACAAGTGCAGTGTCCACTCTTTTAGAAGCAGGTGTTCAGCTGCCCAATGAAAGTAAGTCTGATCTGCATCAAAATATAGATTTAAGTTCACAAGACCAAATAAATCAAATGGAACAGATGCATTTAAATATTCATGCTCAAGGTGAAACACGTAAACAACCAACATTTGTACATGTAACAGAAGATGAAAAGACTATCAGAACCACCACGCAATGAAACAAGATCTGTCTGTGACATCATGACCACTGAACTTGACAACTACATAGGTTCATTCCTCCTGTTCATCCGTAAAGCCGACGGGTCTGAGTATAAGCCTGATATACTCTCCAGCTACCATCGAGGCATTGGCCGGTTTTTAAAAGAAATTCATATTTATACACCAAAAACATAGTAGAATAAAGTGCTCAGTGTATAAACAATCAACATTGAATCAAAATAGTATTTCAGTGATGCTCATGTGCAATGTTGTTGAAGTACTGTATTACTCACTGCTGTAGAGATAGTATAAACCTATATATTTAAGCTTGATTCCATCTAAAGCCTAAGGCTTATATAAACACTCTCGAGTCCATTTTCTGGGCTTAAGAACGCTTGCACAGTGGGGATCGAACCCCATCACCTCCCAGTGGCTAGGCGGGACACCCTATCCATAAAACATTAAACATTGTCGACCTTGCTGTAGAGTTAATTTACTACATCCAACATAAAGTGATTAAATTAAAATATTTAAACAGCATGCAATGTTATAGCTGTGTAATTATGCTTTATAGTTGTTATGTTAACCTGATTGGTTATTGCATACATCTATGAAAATAAAATTTAATTAAGTGGCAAATAAATGTATAATAGTTATTTAACAAAACAATATGTAAATTGAATATAACCCGCACAATTATATTAACGGTTTAAGAAAAAATAATATCTCGAACAAAATGTAAATAATGCCCATAATTTCAAATTATATCCGGTAAAAAAATTGAAATAATTCTGTACATGAGTCAATTTTAAAAAATAAAAGAAAGAAAATAAATTGTTTAAATGTGATTTTTTTCCAGATATTTAAGGGAAAATAAATATTCCCACAGCATTTTGGATGACAGAGAGTTTGAAACTTCTCGAAAGGTTTTGGCTTCCAAAAGAAAGGAACTTAAGCAAAAAGGAAAAGAAAACAGGCCCCATGCTGTTGAAGCCATTACCTCTGAAGAAAGAGGGATTTTAAAACAAAAAGCAGTAATTGGACTTCAAAGCCCAAGACAGCTGTTGAATCAAGTTTGGCTAAATAATTGAACATTGTTCGGCATTCGTGGTAGAACCGAAAGTCACAACCTTAGATGAGGCGACATCAAACTGAAAAAAAAAACTGATCAAGGAAGAGAATACCTTGAATACAATGAACGGTTGACCAAAACACGTACATCGGAAACCGAGTCGGATCAAAAGGCCTTTCTACCTATGCAGTTCGCTCATACCAACACAGACTCATGCCCTGTTGAAGCGTACAAGGAGTTTGCTTATCACAGACCGAAAGAAGCTCTGCATGGTGATGTCCCTTTCTACTTGTGTATAAACTATAGTCGACATGCTGGGTCAGACAAGTGGTATAAATGTCAGCCCAGGGGTGAAAACTCCTTGAGGTCAATAATGAAAACGATGGCAGAGAGGGGCGATCTCACAGGTCGGAAGACAAATCACAGTGCCCGAAAAACAACCTGTACGACTCTCTTGCATAATGGGGTTGCTCCAACAACGATTCAACAGCTAACTGGACACAAAAATGTGCAAAGTGTTAACAATTACGCAAAGGCTTCTCTCGGAATGCAAGCAGCCATGTCCGATATATTATCAGAAAATCCTGACCAACAACAAATTATGCAATTTAACCCTAGACCTACCTATGGTTCTGTCATCCCGGCATCGGTGCGAAACACACTCTCAATCGAAGAAACGCAAGAGAATATGCATAGTAGAAAGTGGCAGCGATTAACTGTTTGGTGAATTGTAAATCCAGATGGTAAATCCAACAAAATGTGCTTTCAACACGCGAAGATTAAAACCAGTGTTTCCCCTGTTCAAATGTGTACACGTTAGACTAATTTGCATAAACTGTATTCATGCGCGTGTTATATAAACTATGGCGTTCCGTTTGTATCGTTGTGTTGTCTGTTTTGTTAAAGCAAAAAATACAATTGTTAACTGTTTTCGTTAGTTGTTGTATATAATAAATGGAATATTACGCTAGTCAATTGTTCCAAGAGTTTGTATTCAGTCTCGTGGCTTGTGCTATTTCGCATCACACTCGAGGCTCCGCCTCTCGTGTGATACGTCATCACACAAGCCACTCGACTGAATGCAAACTCTTGGAACAATTGACTAGCGTAATATTCCGTATGTATAGGGCCTTATGAATTGTACATACATATTATGTGGTATCTCATGACCTTTTCCCAGAAAGTGCACCCGTACAAGTCAAGCACACAGTAGTATCCAACATAATGCAAAAGTCGCAGCACTGTTTAAGCACCATGTTTCATTTAATGTGAACATTTGAAATTTCAAAAGAGCACAACAAGCCTAATGTAAAAACATCAAGCATGGCCCACATGTAACAGTCTCATATTATTCAATACGGTTCTAGAACCAATATCAATATAAACTGTGAATTATTGCATACACATATAATTTGTATACCACTTAACATTCATTGAATAAATTATCGCCATCATTACAATCAATGAAGCATTAGACAAAGTCACGATAGGGCAATGCGCAACATTTACTCTTGCAAAACAAGCAGTCTGCGGCTAGTTTTTGTTTCATAGTGAAGGTACTATGTAGACCGGTAAAAAACCACAACAAAATTCGCCGGCATGTTAATCGTTTAAGTCACATCACAAAAGCATATTTATAATCACCGCTTCCTACGAATTAACATCTTTCAAGATAAAGGTATTGGTGGATTAAGTTAACAACTTATTGAAATCCCACATTAATAACAAAGTAATGCATTTAAATATACAAAATGTAACTAAATTACGGCTTAAATTAATTATTTAATAAATTAATTAATGTTTATTTTTTAATAAGCTTTATAGTTTGATGTTTTGGCAGGTATACATAAACCCTAATGTTTGACGGTCATACATTTCTTATTTATGTTGTCATATAGTTGATCAAACATTTTATACACAATACTATTTTACTATTTTTTAGCAAAAAAAATATCCAAAGCATAGTGTGAAAGAGGTCTAAGTGAAGCATACTATCAAGTGTTGTTTTTTTCATCAGTGAACTAATATTATTTTGTCTTGTGGTTTCCAAAATACACATATATTTTTATGTTAAAAATATTCCAAAATTATTGATACAAGTTTCATTTAGAATTATCTAAACATCAACAAGCTGTATGCGAAAGAGCTCTTAGTAGCACTCACTGCCTATAGACCCTTATCAAACATAAAACTACCGTACTTACTCTAAGTGTTCGGACTCTTAAAAGATAATAAACAATTTCGATAAGAAACATATTTAAAACATAACAGGTTACCGAAAATTAAGAGAACAATATTTAGGTGTCCGAAAATTATTATTATTATTGAATGAAAGCAATAAATCAATGCACAATACATTTATTGTTATTAACCCTTCTTTTCCTGCTTTGAAATAAATATAATTTTACAGCTTTTCTAACTCTTGTCTGAAAAGATAGATAGAGCCAACAAGTAAAACCTTCTGCTTCAAACTGTTCCAAATGCTGCTGGGTAAGCAATTGTTATTTACCGGTACACATGGTTATTTACCATATTGCGCGAATGTAGTGGTACATTTCCCTCAGGCATGCATCTGCCAGGTTTTATGACCTTAATCCGGTTTAAAAAATCAATACTAGAAGTGTCTCAAGAAAAGAGAAAACAGGACCGAAGTCTGAAGAATAGCGTTGTAAAATACACTGTTCTCAAATTTAGAGACATAAAATCACGAGGGTGTAAACCTGACTGCCGCTTAAAGGTATATTAGGAGCATCTAACAGTATATGCTATGTGTATAGGTGTCTATCGCAGTCGTTGTTTAGTTTTTGTGTTTTCACTTCACTTTTATTAATTTTGTTAATGCAGCATCAACATACTAAAATAATATCCCGGAAAGAGAACATTATTGCATTTGAATATCAACCGTACTTTTGTTTGACAACTGATCATGCATGTACATTGTGAATTTAAAGTACGTTTTAGTGCAGATTCGTTCTTATCTATTCATACGACACACAAATACTTACCCCGATCCTAATAAAAGGACAATCCCGATCGGCTTAGAGGACTGTACAGTCATGAAAAATATCGAATAATATATATATATATATATATATATATATATATATATATATATATATATATATGTATATATATATATATATATGTTATAAACAAGTGGAAGCAAGATGAGTTGCAGATAAGTGGTCAGTTACCACACTTTTAACTAACTATTTTGACCTGTTAATTCTGTTCAGCTCAATTCAACAGTAACACATGCGCATAATATCACTTTAATCTTCGTCAAGTAAACGTTAGAACGTACTGCACATAGATGATCACAGCATTAACGATTACAAGAATTGTTGAAATATAAATAATGCACATGAATATTTGTAGGTTTATCATTGATATATATGCAGCATGTGGAGACAAAAAAAAATTATGCAATGTCGGACAAATTGTTACATATACATATAAAGCAAGTACAGCGCTCTTGATGACACATTATATAATTCAATGTTATTGTTTATGGGTAGGCAATGTCACAATGTGATCTGAAGGTCAATAGTGTTGCTATGATTGGCACAACAACTCAATTAGTATCGGGTCTGTCTATTTTTATGGGCGGAAAATCAATATATGTAACCTTACCTCATCAACCCGATATAGTGTGTTATTTATTTTGGGTAACATCACAATACGGTTACTATTAATGTTATGTTTATTTGTCTTACGTATATATGTATTATAGATGCAATACACATGATGTTCCGCTGTCGAAACAGTTTTCACATACCTCTCTTGGTTGACACACACCTCTGAACATGCGTATGTTACATTTATATTGCTTCCAGGCTTGTCCTTGTTTCTTTAATATGTATTCAATATGTAAGAACGTGTATGTCATACGATTGCATACATAATGGTATATTAACACTAGGAATTGCATACGATATCTGAAAATTTTTAATTTATTCCGCCATAATGCCAAAACAAACACAATAGCAACTTGTCATTTCAATATTCATATCATCGATTTAGTATCAAAATATGTTGATACTGGGCAAACAAACAGGTAAGTCCTTATTCGAAAATGTGTTTGTGCCTCACAATATAATATTGTCGGCACATGTTGATGTCCACAAAGCTTCTGATTTAAAGGGCACGAATATATCATGTATACCCTAAACAGTTTTACAAAACGATTCATGCGACTACAATTGTTTATTTACTTAACGGTTATCAATATGTATGACATAAATGACATACTTTAAAACAATTGAGATAAAAGAACAACGCATTGAATTCTTATTTAATATCTTATTAATTTTAAGAGTGATTTGATTTATTATTGAAGCATAGTATTATGACTTCTTAATCAATGCATTGTGCCAATAATCTTCCACGATTGTTTAGATTGAAATGTCCCTCAAACACAAGCAAATGTCATAAACATGCAAAAACAATCTGTTTATCACCAATATTTGTATTACTTCAAAATGATGCCTGGAGCATGTTCATTATTAAAACCATAAAAGCATATATGATTCACCCTTTCTTTCAAAATGATAACACCAGGTTTTCAGTGATTTAAATAAATTGTAACGATAAATTTTAAACATCTCATGTACGTTGTATATGTTTAACAATTACACGGAATTTAAGTGATACATGATATGCCCCATGAACTTATCCAATGCATACAATGTTAAAAGTACCTGCAAGGAAACAATTGTTTCATATCTGTCCTGGTTTAAACGTAATTAACCGTCTGTTTGCAATAAACCTTAGACTTTTTTTCTAAAGAACAAAACCATATTGCGAAAAATGAAACTTTATTACTACAACCGTAGGTGTATAATGACAATAAGTATTCATTAAAAGGCGTGTAACCAAGTATTAACATATTGACGAATCATTGCACTATTAATTGGTTCAAGCCACAAAGAAAACGTATGCATGTAAAACTGTTTTGTTTATAATTAATCACCATTTGCATGTCGATGACTTTGAAATAGTTTATAACCAATCAAATTATCAACACTTTGAGTGTAACATGTTCTCATTTGCAATTCAAAAACAAAAACAAATGGTAAAACAACTGGATAAAACACAATCTTAAATCCGATATCTGATTGTTAACCCAAAATGTCATTTTATTCAATCTTGAACGACCTGTGGAGAATAAGCATTGTATTGTGAAATATCGATACCACGGATGCGTGAATCCGTGATTGATGACAAAATATCACGATTACTGTAACCGCCATTGTCATGGAAATAACGCTACGGTTGTACAATCAGCAATTAAACAGTCTATTCACAAACACGAACAAACGGATAGGCAAAGTATATTTTATGCCGACAATTACAATTACATTTAAATCATGTTTTACTTTTCTCTACGAAACTTGTGCATGCAGACAAATTATGTTTTCTTTACCAACACGTTTTGGGGACTTGTCTGAAATTTATTAAAAAGACCAACAAAATAATGCTTACATACTTATGTTTATTTTGATATGTGGCATATGTACACATACAATATTTTAATATGCAAATAAATTATAAACATACATGAAAGTGTAAAGTGAAAATTAAAACAAGGTTTTAATATTCAACGAGTATTGCATTGTGCAGAAACCATGATACACCCTGTAAAAATCGAACAATCGACTCGTTCCCAGCAATGTAAAGTTTAGTCAGGTTCCAATGTAGATGAAGATGTTTGTCAAATGTCACTACTGCACCTACGGTAATTTGTTAGACTTGGCTGTCCCATGTGTACAGCCATTTAAACTGACCACTTCTCTCCGGACCGACTAGACTGATTTACTGAGCGCATTGACAAATTCGGAACACGGTATGATTAAGTTGTATTGTGTTGCGGAGAAATGCGCCTGCTCGTTCCTATCAGATATAACGCTTCGTTAATATCCTCTGACACAACTAAATTGTTCCTTGGACAATAAGAGGAATCTCGAAACGTCATGATTCATGTGTCAATTAAGATTTACAAAAGCACGTAACACTTGTCAACTAATTGCTTGTACATTGCATACCAAACAAGCAATTAACCTACAATCGCCTACCAAACGATGTGCTTTATGATTTAAACTTATAGAGGATTTTGATAATAATATTTTAACAAGATTTTAATAAAACAACGCATTTCTCACTAATTGTAAAATGCATAGTAATTGTTCCTAGACAATATTTGTTAAACACACTTGAATGTATCAATGTTGTACAAACAAATTAAAATTTAAAGTTCATAGTGTACTGCTGTAGAATAAAAGTGCCAAGTCATCCATTTACATTTTAAATGAGTAACAACTGTAACAAGTTTAATTCCTTTGCGCGTTCATGCTTGTTCGTTAATGCGATAACTACTGTAACAGAAGTCAACTTATTAATAATGTGGATCGCGAATATTCATTACTAATGAAATGTACGACATTAGATGTTCTTCGTTGATGCAGCTAGTTGTGCAGAAACAGCAATTTAATTACAGCATCAATGAAACATTATTGACGAATGTTTTGCCTTTACTGGAATGGAAATTAATCACCATTAAACAGAATTAATTAAATTTCGAAACGGTGTAACTTTAAGACTTTACGAAAACTTGTTTTTCCGTGGCACGTTTAAATTACTTGTTACATTTCGAAATGCATAGGATTACTGTTTATAACAACATTATTTTGGAGCGCTACACATGAAAATCTAAGTTCACACGCACAAACAGCATGTGTCGCTATTAAAAATAGCAAAACAGTACTTTGGGAATTTGCTGATAAAATAATTATCTATACATATGAATATGTATGGATAAGTCAAGAGAATAGTAATGCGAATTTGTTCATAAGACTTTTTCGCCCACGCATTAATTACGTGATATCTAGTAACAATTCTTAATATATGTTTTCTCGGAACAATTACCATTTAAAAATAAAATTGCCGTATCTAAGTTTAGATGTTCTAATCATAAATTAAATATTGAGATAGGTGAACAATCCAATATTATATTTGATGATATACTATATATTTTTTAATAACAATAGATGTGTTTGTCAGAAACACAATGCCCCTACTGCGACGCTTTGAAGCCATATATTTGATCTTTGGTCTTTAAGGATGACCTTGACCTTTCACCACTCAAAATATGCAGCTTAATGAGATTCCCATGCAAGCCAAATATCAAGTTGCTATCTTCAATATTGCACAAGTTATAGGCAATGTTAATGTTTTCAGACGGACGGACGTACTGACTGGCAGACGGACGGACTGACGGACAGTTCAACTGTTATATGCCACCCTACCGGGTGAATACAAATAATACACGTGTTATTGATTCTGAATGTTATGCATTTTTCCATTTTGTTTTAGAAACGTCCGTACCAACAAACATTGTGATTGGTAACATGGTGGAAATTCGATTTCTGAAGCTCACTCATTAAGAGGATCAACTTATAATAAAATTACTCATAAATTCTAAACTTGTGCATACCATCTGTTTAACGACATTTTAACTGTGTATGTATATGTATGCATATTTAAATGTATACTAAATAAAAATACTAGAAGTTGCAATGCAACTATGTGATTGTATAATGTTGTATTATATATTGTATTATATTCTTAAATGATACTGTTTGGGTTTGAGTTCGAACGTGATATATCTAGGGAAGTTACAACAAAAAAGTATAAATCAAAACAATATACTGTAATAGAGAAACTAGTAACATAATCAATACAATTTAGTATAGTGCTTTTTTCTGTAACACTTAATTTTGTTGGATGACTCTTCATTGATATAATCATAGTACCAAATTATCATGAATCACAACTGTTTGGAAATACCATTACACATCCGCCCATTTAACAAAATCACATCCAGAGAAACAACGTTCTACGCGAGTTTTTTTTTTATAAATTATATATAATTATAAAACGCTTAAAATCCATATATTAATTAAATACGTATATTATAGCAATATACCATTTTCGTAGATCAGACCTCGAGTTCTGTTTGAGTTTGCTCACTTCATAAAATTAATCGAGAACGCAGCTTACAAGCAAAACGCACGGGCTACAATTATACAAATTAAAATTTTCAATTTGAAAATTAAAAAAAAAAGAAATAACAACAATTTGTTTCATTTCTTGCTAGACTTTTTACAGTTTAAGTAACTTGTGGATTAAGTATATGTGGATAGGTTTTGAATGCTTAGTTTACACTAAAAAAAGTGTGTGAGACACAAAGGAACACGGTCATTTACTCAGTTAATGAATATTGTGCCGTGCAACGTATTCCTGAATGAATTCTACCTTTTGCAACAATTCTTATTTTCAATACACTTATTTATGTAAATTAAAATGTGTGTGTGTACCAATGTAATTAAATGAAGGATATTTTCAGGTCTTACTTGTCTTTTTTAAATAGGAATAACCCAGTAAACTCAGAAACAAGGACAAATCTTGATCAATGCGGAAAATGCATAAATAAGTAAACACGTCGCAATTATCTGTGCTTCATAAGCACATTGAAAGGTGTGGAATACACATTCCCTTGATATTGGCAAAGAAGTACTAGCCATATAGTTTTTAAAAAGCATGACTTAATTAAAAGCTGATCGATACCAACCACAAATAAAAACAATAACAACAATACAAAACAACACAAGTTTAATTTCCATTCCATTTATGAGTCAAAGAGAGTTCTATCAATCAATATTATCAAGATCCCAGCACAATCGCACAAACAATTATTTGTATTCAATTAATTGTAATTTTCATCAAAATAAACTATATGTGTGTTTACTAGCTCTGCACAGAAAGAGTACACGGGTCTGAATTGAACCATAACCATAACACATGGCGTTCCGATTTAGAGGCCTACGGCAAGACCATGAAACAGACCCGAACTAAACTTAATATTCTCGATTGTTCCTATACGCATATTTGCTTCAATATTTAATTCTTCGCCGATTTTTCAAAACTATTCACGGTGGTTTGTCGGGAGAAAAATAAAAGCTATCGATGACGTTTATGCAAATATAAGTACAACTGTATTGCTATTGGTGTCTTTAATTCTCTATTGATATTACATACGGTATGGACTAAGTGGACCTATCAGTAAATAATCAAATACTGATAACAAGATACACATAATTTCTTGTATTGCAGATATTTAAAGATAAATACATATTGGTTGTTATAAAATAAATAGGTTGTATCAACTCCCTGCACAGAATCAAATCAACGAAATTTTTGCAATTTGCTTTCATTATTATGTGTGGAATAGTTTTTAAGTAAAATACGAGTGTGCTATCACCGTGCGAAATTGGCAGTGCATTTCCATATAATACTGCAGAGTTACACAAATATGAGTCCAATAAACGTCGTGTTTTTCCTTATTTGATAAGATCACTTGCGTACATTTTTGTATGCTAGTAAGGGACTATAGAGTTTTGATAGTTTTGAAAGATCGGTACCGCATACTGTAAATTATAATTAAAATAAACAAAAAAAATCATTAATTAAACATGACACATTTTATTTTTGGGACAAATATGTTTTCAATAAAAAGAAAAAAAATCGTTTTAATGGAATGTTCTTGCTGGAATGGAATTATGATTAAACAGGAAATGAATCCTTATTTGAATTCTTATGTTCTGTTTCCAACTTCGTGTGACAATTACTTCACGGTTAAGCCGGAGTTGTGCCAGCTTTATCACTTTTGTACGCCAGTTTTGATAGCGGTACACACATAATATGATATTGTAATTGTGTACAAGATAAGTATTGACGCAAAGAATCAAAGGGCGTCGGGTATTTTAGTGTAAAAGGCACTCAATGAAGTTACACGGAACGATTTTTTTGCTACTGTAAATATTTATATATTGGACGATTATTTAAAAAAATAGAAAAATATACTGGTATAACCAATATCTATGATTTTGTGTTATAACCCCCAAATAACCATTATCTATGATGTTGTGTTATAACCCCCAAAAAACATTATCTATGATTTTGTGTTGTAACCCCCAAATATTTCATAGTTAATTTTATTTACATTGGTTTCCTTTTTTTACTGGCATCCGTAATGGAACAGAACTGTGTAGGTTCTAAAAAATCTGCTTCATCTTGTAAGCGTTATTTCATATTTTTCTCAACTTCAAGGGGCGATTATTCTGAACTTATTCTTACGTTGCTAATTTACGATAGGGGTTGAGTACTCATTGATATGAAAACACTGTAAACGTGTTAATGTGTTTACGAACTCCCCACCCTCTCACATATATATTTCATGGGTATAATACAAACAAAAAATGATTACAACAGCATATTTATTTAAACTAAAATGTCTACATCAAAACAAAAAGTTAACAAAGAACACAAATAAAATAATATGATTTTACTGGGGTTCGAACCTTGGGCTTCTCACATGTGAAGCGAGCGTGTAACCACTTCACTACGGAACCGCTTGAAAAAACACCTTCTAAATAAGATATTAATAAGTGACTGTAGTGTAATGGTTATCAATAAAGCAATAAACCTTGTAATCGCTGTCGTCTTGTAAAATTGAAGAAAATACGCGTATATTGTATTTAGACAATGGAACAGTAACGAAACAACATTTATGTTGTAACGTTGTTGCTACTTATCAATACCATCGGTATTATGGATGGGAGCATGGGAGCATAATTTACTGGATTTGTATAGGTGAAGTTAAATCAAAGTTTAAGACTTACATAATAAATTGCACATATAACACATTTTCGAACAAAGTCGTTGATGGTACAGTTGTAGGCAGTGGCATTGTACTAACCTATAATATCAAATAGTAAATAAGTAATAACCGTCTTTCATTCTTGCCCAGTCCCTGTGATCAGTTATTAATTAAAAGAATTAGCTTTGCATTATTGGCAATAAATGTTGTAGTAAATGTGATAGGCACAAATGCAGTAATTATTTACACTAATGTACACAAAAAATCACCACAATGCAAGATATTCTGACAACAAAAATATAAACATTGATCCGGAAAATAACTTCTCCTCCCATAAGCGAAAAAAACGTATTACATACGAGTCGCCGCTCTTCAGTGATATTGTATATTGCTTATTTGACCGCGGTGCATACTATATCATATCTTCATATATGTCCAGTAAAATAGAAATGATTAATTTGTGCCGTGCTCTGTGAAAAGTTGTTTTATGCATTGCCGTAAAGTGTCGTAATATATTAGCTTGTGCAGTCCACACAGGCTAATCAGGGACTTCACATTCCGCGTTTTATGATATTTTTAGTTTCAAGAAAGTCTCTTCTTAGCAAACAACATGGTCATGCCGATCATGACGTCCCTGATTAGCCTGTGCGACTGTACAGGCTAATCCGGGACGATACTTTACGCGCATGCATTTAACCCTCTTTTCCTAGAACGAGGCTCATAAACTATACGCGAGTGCCATCGTGTTAACATCAATTATGTTTTATTGTTTAGAGTTTTTCAGTTGAGTAGAGATAAATACCGGTTTCATAAAAAATCATATCGTTTTTTGTATGTGATTTACAGTATGTATTGTATATAATATTTCACCAAACCAACCGATTTATTTTTTTTGAACGCCACCTGTACACAAGCCGCACGCGGGTTAACATGTCAAAGAAACATCTTTTGAAAGTACAACATGTCAGTTCACACGTGATCTTAATTTATAAAGGTTTATAATCGTTTACTTCTGGTACTAATATAATAGTTTTACGATGATTTATTTACGTCCGAAATATATTAGCAATTCAACATAGGTGATAATTGTATTATAATTATGACTGGCACTACCGCCATGAAAACACATTCTTGCCTCGAACGTATGCACTCGTCCAATGCTTGAGGATTGTAACAAACGACATACGCTAAGTGTGTATACTGGGATAAATACAATACTAATTAGGGAGACGTTTATTCCAAATTTGAAGCTGTATTTACTGTGAACATTTGACATATATCTTAATGGCGTTTTACCTACGTGTAAATACAAACATACTCTCGGATTCACGACGTATTATTTGTAAAGCAATATAAAATTATTAATTATTGTGCATGATATCAACACAGCCAACAGCGTTTAGTTTAAACACTATGCCATTAACAAAACTTACATAATTAACGTTTGAAAACTATCTTGTCAGCTGTTGCTTTTTTTTAACAGACATACTGTTTGATAATTAATAAGTAAAGTTATTGTGGCGTAATATCACTTATCGTTACTATAAATAGTAACAAAATGGCGTCTCGAGCAGGCCGTAATTCGTATCTAGCGGGCCAATATAAATTATATTAGCCCGCCGGGCCGATTTTTAATGCATCAGAAAAGAATGCAATCGCGCGAATAGTGCTACTGAACAAAATGGCGTCCACATTCAGTCTTAGCCAAAGGTTATCAATAAAATTAAGCCCAAACTCAATGAAATAATCGAACATAATTATCATTACACGTAGCACAAGATTTGGAAAATACAAATATAGATTTAAACTGAATTTAATCTGTACATTAAATTGATGCCTCTAGGTCTATTGGTGCTTTAACAAGATTCATTAAAAACTGAAACAGCAAAATTTATAGAAAAAGACACACATACCTCGATGACAACTTAAATCCGTTTTTTATATTAACAAAATAGCACAGATTTGTAATTCCTTTTTCTGTTATTCTATCCGTATAAATCTTTATGATTTTAAATCACAATTTTTTAAAACGATTGCATCGATTACTAAACACTGTCCCCATAAACACGACTTACGAAATCATATGTTGAAGCGATTAATTTTATTTTTATGGATGCTTTTAATTATGCGTGACAACAGAGACGTAGATAACACGTCTCTGATGACAAACACAAAATCCGAAATACGTTTTGAAATCGCTTGATGCTTAAAAATATTCAACTGTTAAATAAAAAACCTCCACGTCCGTTGTCCTAAAAACCAGTGATTTTACATGTAGGTACTTTCGTCTTGAAATTACGTCACATGAAGTACGTCTTAAAGTGCGAAATCAATTGAATGAAATAAAAGTACGGACTACTGGTCATGTATTCATTTTGGGTAATGACCAAAAAATAATGAAATATGTGATATAAACGATAACACACGTCAGAGCTGGGCAAGACGTCTATATTCGGCCCTAGCCGCATAACGGCCCTCGGGCCAAAGGCCCTCGGGCCGTTATATCGAAAGCGGGCCGATTATAGGGGTCCGGCCCAGCTGTGTCGTGTGTTATTGTCTAAATAACACAATATTCGGATCCCAAACATCGCATTTGTAATCGGGGATTACATATTGCACAAATGATCGTTACAGGATCACAGGCTGCAATAAAGTTTATCGCCTGGTGGCAAACCGGAAGTTTCACTTTGTTTGTATTTATGTACGAACGTTTCAATTTTTGGTCGATTTTTTTGTTTTAGAGTGGAACATTTTGTTAACAAACATCATTTCAGGGCATGTTGCATTCTTAACGAAATCATGAGCAAATTAGCACGTTGTTTTATTTCTAATTATCATCTCATCACATTCATTCATTATTATAATGCTTAATTATTTGATTTTTATGTACGTTTTGTTAACTATGAATTATCTTCAAATAAAACGATGTTCATTTCCATAATAATATGAATATTTTAATGGGAACTTTTCACAGATGTTGGCACGTATTGCAGTTTGCAATCCAATGTTATATATTGATAAATGTAAACATAGGATCTAAAACGTTCCAGTAAAACTATAATACAATTAAAGAAAGCAAAAAGTAATCCTCAATATTGCTCGAACAAATTTCCACTGGAGTAAAAGTCTAACGCTTAGACCACTCGGCCATTCGTGATCATAGAACATATGATGTAGCTTATACTTTATATAAGTTATCCTCGTAGTGTCACAAAATATAACGACAACAACAGAACTCTCAAAATTATTAAATCGTTCTTTTTGCAACGCTTTATAATTTTCAGGTTTTCAAACCGTCGGAAGGTGCATATAATGAATATTGTAAGCATGGTGAATGTTTAGTATTACCGTTTCCTCACAAATATAATAAATACAACGAAAATTTGCGAATCTGAAACAATTTTGTGCATTTTTGTGCATTTTTTTCAATTTACAAAAAAGTGAAAATGCCTCTTTTCGGCCATTTTGGTGTGCAAGTAATAAAGTACGCAATTTGTTTGACATGGCATGTGTATTAATAATTGAACTAACACAGGTCTTCATTCGTTGAGGTTGAATAGTTCAAATATAATGTCAATTCTGTGAATTTCGTTCTGAAAGCATTACTTAATATGGTACGCATAAGTGTTAACTAAACAGTGTTGTCAAAAGCCAAATGAAATTACTATCCGCACAGGCTAATCAGGGACGACACTTTCCGCCTAAATTGGATTTTGCTAAGAAGAGACTTCATTTAAACGAAATATGTCATAACAGCGGACAGTGTCGTCCCTGATTAGCATGTTCTGACTGCGCAGGCTGATCTGGGACGACACTTTTCGCACATGCATTATGTCCAGTTTTTTCAGAACGCGACTCATATATAATTGTGACAATACAAACTATACTTGCTTACCATAAAACATGCATCTTCGATGTTCCGCTATGTTTCCAATAAAAGAAGGAATGTATCTGAACCATGTGATACAAAAACAAATATTAACGTTGATAAAAAGCATGGTTGATGGATTGAAAAGCTTTACTAGTACTGTCGGATCGCATTTGTTGTTGCGAACAGAGATGATATTAACCAAAATAAATGCCCTTTAGTGACGAATCATGTTGTATGAAGGCAAGTGATGAACATAAGTAATAGTTTATTGAGGGATCATTGATCCACGAATGCAGCAAATGATGCGATTAACCGAATAGATGTTTTAATTACTTGTAAGCTCGGCAATATGTATAACAATTTATATCGGATACGTAATTCCGAGCAAAGATTTGATGGTTTTAAGTCATACATTTTCTGTAATATACTGAAAACATGATAATAGTCATCATACCTCGTGCATACTGACGTCACGTTTTCTGTTATAATACGTGTTATCTTAGAAAAAGACCACCCCGTGGCGTAAGGGATATGGTGTCCGCCTAACGACCGGGATCGAGTTCAAGGGTTCGATCCCCACTATGGGAGAGTTCTGTAGATTTCCCCCAGAGAAACCGAGTACTGATTTTAGTCCCAGGAAACGGACTCGAGAGCATTTCAAATAAGCCTTAGGCTTTCGATGCGATCGAGCTAAAATAAATAGGATTAAATTTAACTAAATAGAACACCCATTTTATCATGTAGTAATACGATCTAACATCTGCTAAAAGCTTAAAATGACTGGTTTACAGGTGTGGGCATGTTGTAAAGTTTGTTATAGATGACTATATTGATAAATGTCAGTATCGGAAATTAAGAGCTACAGTATAAAACACTACTACATTTAAAGAAAACAATGTAATCAACACCTGGGCTCGAATCGCTGACTTTTGTAGTTAATTGAAGTCTAGGGCTCAAACCACTCGGTCAGCAGAACCGATATTATTTAGTATGCATGTTATACTCTATATAAGCACTACTTGTTATGTAAAAACACATACAAATATAAAACCAGTACTCTCCAAATAATTAAATCGTTTCTTGTCTGCAACGCTTGATCATTTTCATATTTCAAAATCGTGAAATCGTAAAACGATTCATGCCGAATGCACTTTAGAGCATGGTAAATATTCAGTATTACTAGTTTCTTTAAAAATAATTCAACGACGATTTGCCAGTCTGAAACGTTCTGTTTCAAATTTGTCAATTCATAAAACTAGACAGGTCTTCTATTTAACTACAACGCCATTTGAATGCCTTCAAACACAATGTTTTCGACATACCAAGGCTCTAACACATAACTTATTTCAAAGGATCAGTCCCATTCCATACTTCTTAATGTTAATATCTCTATGAGTTATTTGAACGTCGTGCCTTTCAAATCCTCACAAGAGGAAGATTATTAGAGATAGTTGTACAGGCAGCGGGTTAGTTCTTTTGATTTCGCAGCAAATGCAACAGTAAGAATCATATCAGTATGTAAGTGGATGACTTGAATGGGGTTTTATCACTTCTTTGAACATTTATCAACGATAATGAAAATATGATGTTACGTTAATTGTTTACGCCTGTACAATAACTGCAGAATATTTCAATATGTTTCATACAGCGAAAGCCATTTTTGTTAACGCATTTATTCGGTATGTACAGGCCTCCGACAAATAATCTACCCAAAGCCATATGTTTGGGATTTCGAAAATCCTGAATGTCAAAATATTCTTCAATAAATCAAATAAAACAGGAATATACGCACAACAACATACATTCAAAACGAATTCCTGCACCGATATTTTCTTCTTAAGTCTGTCAAACGAATCGTATATATAAATTACATTAATAAGATTTTCGGTTTGAGAATACCGGGCTTAATACATGTGCGTTAAGTGTTTTCCCCGTCTATCCAGAGACGATACTTCCCGCTTGTATTGTATTATTCCTTTATAGGATAGTCTCGTTTTAACTTCAATCCAATTAAGAAGGAAATAGACGTTTAAACAGGCTAATCAGGAACAACACTTTACACACATGTATTGAACCAATTTCCACAAAACGCCGTTCAGGTATGAATTATTCAAATTAAATATACTATGCATATCATTAAACACAAGATATCGACAGTTGCCTATTAAGTGATGACTTAATGAAGAGTGACAGAAATGGAAGACGATTCGCATTAAAGCAAATATTAATCATCCCAGTTGCCTCCCTTTATTGCGTAAACACGGCCTCAATAGACCGCCTGAATTGATTGTGTTCAAATGATCTGTTTTGCGAAAACATACTGCATATATTTTGTTAATTCAACGCGCACGCACCTGCGATTGTGCTTGGCTGATTTATAGACAAGTTGACGTCTTATCTGCTAGAAAACAACACGATGTCAAATAAACTGATTCTCTGGCTCGCAAGACAATATTACGCGTTACGCTGTCTATGATATCTAAATGCCTAGAAATGGGAGCAAGATCGCGTGTTACGTTTTCATGTGCACACACACATAAGCCTTCTGAGAATTGCTTTTCAAAACAGATTGGACTGCGAATTCTAGACTGTGAAGTCGTTATTTGACGGTAAAAGTGCAAGGGTTGTTAGGATATTTATTAAAATTTGTCTACAATGTAGTGTTTCTAACATTGACACATTAATCTTGTTGACTTGATTTATTGCAGTTTCTATTATTGAACTGTCTTTGATGGAATACGAGTTACGGCGACTTAGTAAAATTATCTTGGGATGGGTTACTAACAGAAAGCTACGAACGTTTTTTAAATCTAAACTTATAGGAGAGTAATTAAATGTTTCAATATATTTTGAGAATCATATATAAGCCGCTGAATAATATAGAATGTTGCTGACAACGAAAATGTGGATAACGTTCACTAACTAATTGGCATAGCCTTCGTTGGTGCTGTTTTTAATGCAATAAGTGTACGGCAATACTTCTAGATTTAAATTTACAACTGTGATTAATCACACTAATTTATGAAAGACTGAACAGTATTGTTTAACAATTCGTTTAGATTATGTTAAATGTAAATATTTGCTGACAATTTGCGATTCTGTTAGAATTAAACTATTGACATTTTATTGGTATTTGGTTTACTGGGGAATATCACGTACACTTATGCGACGGCGTTGATTGCAGACAACGGGCGAAATGATGCGGACTATTTTACAAATTAAACTACGAATCATTTTAATCTGGCTTCGGTGTACTTGTTATCGGAGGATATGAACTTTTCACACTGCATTAAGTTGGCGACATGAATCTCCGTTTAAATTAAACAAAGTTTAACATTACATAAAGGACGGCCCTATTTTAACATTAGACAAACAAAAGCAATGCCTTACTCAACATTGCTGATTACATTAAGTGTTCTAATCTAAAAGTACTATTGCCCGATTTGAATACAGGACGATTGACCCATCGGGATATGTATATTTATGAAGGGTCCAAGGGTCATACATACAGTTGATCAAGACACCATAGGACAATGTACGATTCGTTGGACATTTGTGTCTGCTAAGTTTATTTTTGATTTCATGTCATGTTAAGACGCATAATGGGATGAAATGCACGTACAAATACAAATAAAACAACTTTAGTATCAGTGTACTGACCAATTATGTAAAAGCGATGATATACATACAAGTCAAAAACCGTATTAAATTAGCGTCATAGTTTCGTGAAGTGTCAGTAATGTGACTCCCGCCGACCGGGTAAACAAACCCTGTTTCGCAGTTTCAACGGCTAATTTCGCAAGTGGACAATGTTGTTAACGTATGTTCCTGACGACAAGCAAATTAAAAGTCAGAGTTGTATGCAAACTGACTCCTGTTTCACCGGTCAGTATCCAAGAGCTGAACATGCGCTGAATAGCCACTGTCGGTCACTGAACGACAAAGCCAATTGCATTTAGAGTTCAACTATTGATATATTCCTGGAAATGGCAGGTTATTTCTCCATTACTATTGTATAGTTTTCCTTTTCGCGAACTATCTGTGATTATTAGTTCAATTGATATCCAGCTTGTGTATCTCGAGCATATTATCTCGCAAATAAACGCTAAAGATCAACGTAGCCAATTAATCGTTTGAACTAAACTGCATCGGTCGGATGATTGTTTATGTGTTTCTAATGGTTTGTGCTATAACAGTTGATCAAAACACGCGAATAAAGACATACATATGTGCATTTCTTATACATTAATTTTGAATGAGCTATTAACTTGCCAAAACAACATTTACATTGCAATTATAAGCGAATTGGAAATTATATTGATTACATTGGTATGTTTATATTAATCTCCCGAATGAAATTGTTATGTCCGACTTGTATTATATTATTCATTCCCTGAAAAAGATTAAATCGTTGTTTAATGCCATTGTCATGATTGATTGTAACATTAACAAAATGAAACTTGTGCTGCGTAAAACGGGATTAATGCAGGTGCGTAAAGTATCGTCCCAGATTAGACTGTGAAGTCCGTACATGAAGTTTGCACAGGCTAATCCGGAGCGTAAAGTATCGTCCCAGATAAGACGGTGAAGTCCGCACATGAAGTTTGCACAGGCTAATCCGGAGCGTAAAGTATCGTCCCAGATAAGACTGTAAAGTCCGCACGTGAAGTTAACACAGGCTAATCCGGAGCGTAAAGTATCGTCTCAGATAAGACTGTGAAGTCCGCACATGAAGTTTACACAGGCTAATCCGGTGCGTAAAGTATCGTCCCAGATTAGACTGTGAAGTCCGCACATGAAATCTACACAGGCTAATCCGGGACTAAACTTAACGGTTGGATGGCATTTTCGCTTAATTTAGCTTTCTTCTAAACAAAAATCCAGGCGTGGCGAAATTTGTCAACATGTTTAAACCTGTGCAGAAAGCACAGTCTAATAGGTACCAGCCCTTGAAGCACATTTATAAAGCCGGTGTCTCACACCGATACTCAATTCTTCCATACAACACGAATGTATTTATTTCTAAAAAAAAATATTATATTATACGTACTGTTAGTGTCACCCATAATCCAAAGGTTTTAGTTGGTTAATTATGATTTTATCATAATTTGATCATGCTATAATACTATGTTATCTTCTGTCATCATATAATTACTTAAGCTAAATGAAACCTCGATATTTATCATTTCACTGCAATCTTGTTAATAAAACAGTGTCATGAAACATATAAGTATTTATTCTGTATTCTAGTTATTACATGAACATCAGTGGTATGCATTTAAAAGCCAGATTCGCAACCTCTGTGTTCTAAATATTAATTTGACCCGGTTGCAGTTCCTCACGATGGTGCGTGAGCAGTCATTGGCAGCTGACGATTTAGAGGCATTTTATTCACTGCCAGTCCCGATTGCAGGTCGGTCTACGGTGATTCTTGCAGTATTGAAGATTGCGATACTGGAGCGTGCGGGCGTAGTATATGCATAGAGCTATTCGCCGAACACTAAGATAACATCAGTGAGGAAGTGATGTTTGTATAAGTTAATCGACACGTATAGGATAAATAATAAAGTGAACTACGTCGTGTGAGTATACGGACTCGGATGAAATGTATTTAAGTGATGTAATTGATATGACATGAAGTATATATATATATATATATATATATATATATATATATATATATATATATATACATATATATATATATATATATATAAGAAATGTTCTAAACGAATAAATGCGGTTGCGATTTTTTAAGATGTCTATTATATTAAATGCATTTCACGATGATTGACATATGTAGGACAAGTATATATAAAATGGTAATTCCGTCATGATAAGATCTGCTGAGGTCAATAGATTGCACTTGTACGTGCAAACCATTTAAGATATACACAAACTGTATAATAACGGTTTAATATTAATGTTCGCAATTTAAGCAAACTGACTTTAACAAATTTCTTTGTTACATATTTTATAAAATTTTATTAAATCCGTTTCACTTAAGATAAATAGCTTTAAACTATGTTTAAGTGTGTTAATATTTTACACCGCATTTCAAAAAAGAGGATGGCATTCCTGTCAATACACACTAATTAATATTTAGTTTGGTGAAACGGACTGTAAATTTTAATGATTATTGCGATTAATTGTTTGGCTGCGTGTTAAGCTATTCAAAATACTTAATTCTTTTAAAAGTCATTAATGTGAAACATCGCTAAAGTCTTCGATTATGTACAGTATGTTATATATTTTATCTTTCAGGGTCAAGCAATGCCGCTTTAGTTGTGATTAATTAACTTTAATTATTTAAGTGGGATTTCGATAAAGTTGGTAAAGACCTGTTCTAGATATACCGCCTAAGTTATGCCTTTACTCGCAAATATAACCTTGGAGATTAATCCCGAACTTGTTGATTTCAATACAACATTAAAGACGAATATGACTATGCTGAATACTACCAGAAGATGGTCGGATGGTATTTTGGACAGATACAGCGAGGCGTACAGTATGGTTCATGGATACGTTAGCCTCGTCATATGTGCGATTGGAATACCTCTAAATTTATTAAATATCGTTGTCCTTACAAGAAAGAACATGCAAACACCCATAAACTGCATGCTAACCTGGCTGGCAGTTTTTGACATGGCCACCATGGTGTCGTACGTCCCGTTTGCAGTACATTTCTACTGCGAGTACCCAGCGAATTCCATTTCACCGCAGAAAAACAGTTGGGCCTGGATGAACTTTTTGTTGGTATATCTCAACGTCTCCGCCACGGCCCACACGATATCCATTTGGCTCGCTGTTGCCATGGCAATATTTCGGCACAGTTACATTCACTCGCCGGCACAAGGGACGATAACGAGGATAAGACGATTAATAAGAGCTAGAATCGTAGTGGGTGTGGTCGTATTGGCTTCGATCTTGGTTATGATACCGAACTATTTGAGTCACAAACTTATTGAATATCAACGAGGTTCGGGCGAAGTGATGTATGTTTTCGAGAGATCCAATATAGGTTCTGGAAACGAAGAACCTATAATTCTTGCGCAACTATTGCTGTACAGTATTTTAGCAAAACTAGTCCCTTGTCTCCTTATAATAATCTTTGGGACACTGCTGCTTGTTACATTGAATACCTCTCGTATTCAAAACACGGGTACCGCTGCAAATGGGACCCCTTTACGCCCATCTTCGAGAGGCCGCCAAAAATCCAGAACAACGACCATGCTACTGATGGTGTTTGTGCTTTTTCTCATAACCGAGTTGCCACAAGGAATACTGATCTTGGGCTGCATCGTTAAGCAACACTTTTTTGAGAAAGTGTATATTCCGCTTGGGGACACGATGGACATTATTGCTTTGGTAAACAGCGGTATCAACTTCGTCCTGTACTGCTCTATGAGTCAAGAATTTAGAAACACGTTTATTAGTTTGTTTTGTAGGATGAAAGGTGGCCCGAATGGCAGAGGGTCATATGTCTCGTCGCATGTACGGAATGACCAATTGCAAGTAACACTTACACATGTTCCAACTCTTTTGGATTAAAAACAACTGAACATTTAAGTGTTACTGTGTATGTAAAAGTTCTTGTTTCACAAATTAAGTTTTTGTGTGCCGGCTGGTCATCTCATACAACGTAATATTATTGTATGTATGTACCAATATGATATACTGTATGCCTAAACCAAGCTGAATGTACAGATGTTCTAAAATCAATGGCCTATCACTACATGCACACTTTTGCCTCAAAAACAACTGCATTGCCTTAAGTAAACTGAAGTGTTGAAATGTGCACGATATTGGCTTACCGAATATTGATACAGGTTCTGTTTCCTACGCCCGTGTCTAGACAACGAATTCGCTGCCATGGTGTTAGAATTAATAACTGTTTTTGTCACGAATGTCATCGTATACTACTTGAAATGTAATTGTGTTACAGTAAAGCACTTCTGGTTTAATTAATTAAAAAAAAACATATGATAAACGTTTACTACAAGTGTAATGTGTTCAATTTCATATTTTGTAACAAGTAAAAATCACCATAGTTTACATTGTTTTCTTAAAACCTGTCGAGTACTTAAATTAAAATCATTTTCGTATGGACAGTATTATTGATATTATGCTATACAAATTAAATATTAAACACTGTCCAGTATGCTGAAGTAGTATTCTTACTCAAATGCAACTACCCATATATATTTTGTAACCAAATTACCGTTACACGATTTTAATGCACATATTATATTGAACATACGTCTATGCTATTCGGTATGTATTATTAAAGATTCAATGGTTTAAATATCACTTTAGTATTTATATTAAAATATTGTATGTATATGATATTATTGTTTCTTTAGGCAGAACAATTTCGTTTAAGTTCCATATTATTGATCAATATAACACATAGTCATTTGACTGTTCTATGTCATCAATGTAAATCATAGTTAACCCGAAAAGAAATCGACAACTCGTTGTTAACCAAACGAACATGGTTGTTTTTTTCCAATGAACATCTTTGTGTATCGAACAACCTTTTTTACTTTCAATTATCTTGCTACAAACGTAAGAACCTTTTATGTACATGCAATTCATGATCACTTTGCATGCATAGGTATATTCTATACACAATCAACCTGACTGCAATTACTAAGCCTTTAAGGGTGTTTATTTATTGTACTGTGACTTGATCCCATGTTAAGCTTCTACAATATCGCAAGCTCGTATGTCAGAAACATAAAGGCAACTCACCGGATGGTGAACTTTGTCCAATAATCCAACTTATTCCAACGTATTCTTATGCATATACGGTCCACCTAAGTCGTTGACCATGCTAACGGCTAGTTAGTTATATTATCTGTAAAGTGACTGGCTTTACATTCATCGAACGAACATGGCAATTTGATAAGTGTAATCTGTGTTTAAATACAACAACTTCAAGCATGTAAATTTGCACACATCAATGTATCGTCCGTCTGATGCTTATGTTGAATTTGTTTTGGGTGAGCGTTTAAATATAAAACATACAACTTTTCGTTTGCAAAATTGTATCGATTAAAAAAATGATACACATTTATTGAATCCTATTGAATTTACATTGAACATATTATGTTCACCGTTTCACTCAAACAAACTTATGCAAAAACTAAATATATTTAAATCAAAAGGTCAAATAAAAATAATCTTAAGAACATTCATGAATAGTAATTTAGTATGTTAACCATATCAGCCGTTTACAGGTACATAAATGAAAAGAATTATACAGCTTTAGCAACGTCTTTGGCGACGGATGGGAAATATGCAATAACAGTAGTTTCAATTCATGTTTGTATTGGTCGTTACATATCAGAATGTAATATTTTCTTTGTAACTTTTGTTATATTATAATGGTTCGAATCGTATATATTAATTAGTAACGGATGCAAATAAATCAATTCTCCAAACTACAGACATCTGCATACCGATGCAATCAAAGTAACTGTCCAAATAATAAGACGTAATCTACCAATTACGACTAAACGGTTTACGTCGTTTTCCAATAGCAAATCGATGGTCCAAATTAAAAATGCCGAACTTTTAAAAACACAAGCTTTCAGGAGACGTATTTTTGTTAAACATTTCTTGCACAAAATCAAATAAATATTAATTTTAACATTTGTTAAAGTGTCTCAAGATGGAGCATGTTCGTATGAAATTAATTTGACGTTAAGTTAATAAATCTGCTGTAAAATGTATCTTCGTCATTTAGACTTTCATTTATGTGATGTTTCGGCAAAATGGACAGCTAATTGTAATAGATTTTGTTTCAATAGATAAAGTATTTTCATTAGATATAGTACATGAATAGGCGTTTTGCTGTTTTACACGGTGTCACTTAACTAAAAACCGCAATTATTTATTTATATTGTAGCTTCAACTTCATAATTTGTGGGAACAACTTTCAAAGTTAGAACAACTTTATCAGTTGTGGCTTCAACTTAATAACTTGTGGAAACAAGTTTTAAAATAACTTGTTCATAACTTGTTTCCACAACTTATAAGTTGTTGCCTCAACTATATAACTCGCGGGACCAACTAACTAAGTTGAGGCCACTACTTTAAGTTTAACCAATCAGATCGGCCGTTTCATCTTTACCGTTTTATCACAATTAGTACCCCTTACACAACTAGGTGCTCGGGTTCGAGCGCCGGTCTTAGTACTATCCCTGTTAGCTATAGATCACCAGTTCGAGTTCTTTTTTCCCGCCAATTTGGGTACAAACCGACGATGGCGAGGCGAAAACGAACGTGTTACGACATTCAGCTTTACATGGAAGAAACGTTACATCCATTAAATATTATAATTACTCTTTTTAAATCAATAAAAATAGTTATAGTTTTTTTAAGCTCACACAAATTATGCGAAAGCGTTAACATTTTCTTGACGTAGCCATATCAGCGCATATATAAACAGAAGACTTTGTACTGATATAACGAGTTCCGGCCGATCTCGAAGAACTTGTATTGTCGCCTTTTAATAGTAGTTATTAGGATAAAATAAAAACTTATTTTTTTCCGATCTTTGTACCGTAGCATTAGCGCGGTGTTTTTTAAACGATACAATATACTGAGAATAAATGATATGTATATTTTCCATTAATGAATTTTAAAGTGATAGTCGGTTGTTGCTGCTTAAAAGCCTGTGACAGAAGAAGAGTCCCAGGTGGCGCCATTGAGTCAAATATGCAATCGCCGTGCAGCATATTAGGCGGAAACAAACTGAATGCATAGCAAAAGGCGAGAACGTAATGGAAATCTACTGAGCCGCGCATTTCAAAACGAAGAAACACGTTGCCACGAATAACAGCCCAATGATTCCACGACAAAGAGTCCATATCGGTCGGCTGCTTTTCGATTTAATTTCGGCATTGAAAAACATTGTTGTTCTCACAAACAGAAATGGTCACACCAGCGTAACCGCGCCAACAGTCTAAACTTATAATTCAACCGCCTGATCCCAACTGCCGCTTGTCGATATGTTCCGTTCATAAAAGTCATGCGTCGAGTGACGACAGCTTTTTATTTCTGACCGAGGGGATAGAATTCGGTGACGGATGGGATTTTACTAATTTAATCAATTTCACTACACAAATACTGAAATTGAAATATTCACATGCAGGTTAAATAATATTTGTTTGTATTACAAACGTTCGAATAAGTTTCGCTAAATATCAACAAGTAATGAAAACTGTATTTAATACTTGCAATCTCGATGCCTTTATGTGCTTCACATGCATACTATTCAGCAGATCTTCGCTGGTATCCGCGCCAATTTAAGCGAGCGAACAATTCCAATCTGTTTACGCTCCCATTGATTTCCCACCACAAATAACTGAGGCGAACAAATTAATGTTAATCATGGATTGTCACTTACCAATGCATTGAACACAACGTGCGTGCTTGCGACGGTCCATGTATGCCTACGTGCGTGTGCGTGTATCTGTGCATATGTGGCTATGTGCGTACGAATGTTTCGTAGTTTTTAATCGGTTGGTCGTTGATCTCGTGCTTTATCTGTTTAATCAATATTTCTTTCGATTTTGGTATGATTTTTTGCTGGTTAAAATGACAGTATGATGTACATCCACAATGCTTTTAATACGTATTTAGGGTTTTGATATCAACGGACACAATGTATTAAAGCTTTATAAAGTGTAATAAAATTAGAATATAAAATAGAATAAACCAATTACGTAGTTGGTTAATTTTCAATTAGACAAAGTGATAATTCATTAATTATTTAATGTATTATAAAATATTGAGAATTATTGAAATTGACATCATCCGCGACAGGCTGCTATATCTTTTTCACCACATCTTGTACACGACTAAACACCTTTACAAATATCTAATTTTACATGTCTTTTTTATTTTATTTATTCAATATCATACATACAATGTAAACATGTATATGATCATACAACATAGTGATTGTACAAAGCAATATAGTTCAGACATGTTATACAAGATATGCTAATATATATTTATTTTTGTTGAGAGAAAAGAAAAGAACAACAGAGGAATAGTTATGAAATATGATGAATTGTATAAAGTTGAAAGAAAAGATACTGGACTTGTGTGTTTTGTTGTATATTCACAATGATCTTGTCTGACTGAAAAATAAGAATAAAAAAAAATAAACAAACTATTTTAGAGAGATAGACTAACATTAGAGTGAAATGTATATAAGTGGACAAAACATTATGAGAATTTAATCCGATTCCATTTTTGTTCAAAGATGTGTAATGTGTCATTACTGAGGGCTATTTCTTTCTCAATTTGAATTTTTAGTTTAAGACTATGGACAAAACAATTAAAATTTGGTACTTGTTTTTTGTACTTCATGTTTAAGATAAAATATTTCATTAATATAACAATAAAATTCACAATATTATTACAGTCTATTGATTTCAATGAGTTAATTCCGAAACTTACATTTAAGAGAGATAGTTTAACGTTTAGCTGATGATGTTCAAGAAAAGATATTAATTGATTCCAAATAGGCTGGATGTGTTTGCACTCCCAAAAAAGATGTTCTATAGTTTCAATGTTTAAACTGCAGAAGTCACACAGATTTGAGTTAGATAATTTACATTTAAAGAGATATTTATTTGTAGCTATAATTCTATGGATGTATTTATATTGAAAATTTCTCAGTGTGCTTTCAATAGTTGCTTTATATGGCATGGTAAATATGTGTTTCCAATTAAGTTCATTTTCTCCAAAAAGAACTTGCCATTTATTTTGGATTTTGGAGTTTTCTGTAGGGTTTTTAATTTGTAGTGTGTAAAATATTTTATTTGTTTTGTTTTTTCTTCCAAGTATGTTTTCTACAAATGTTGTTTGAGTACATGGTGTATTATTTGTATTGGTTTCCGATTTAATATGTATGGGTATGCTTTTGATAAGTGTGTAGTACTTCAAAAAATTATTTGAAGGTATTCCGTATATGTAGCATATATTATCAAAAGAGTAGAAATCCTTAATTCTGTAGTCATATAATTGGTCGACATATTTAATGCTTCGTTCAAACCAGTCTTTATAGAAAAACGTCTTATTGTTTGAAGTTATGTCTTTATTGTTCCATAAAATTGTTTTACTGCTGGTTTGGGTCTCTAAGTTATGAGTGACATCACTCCACGCTGATAGAACATCAGACAGAAATATGTTTTCGTTTGCAATTTCATGTAAGATATTATTGCTGATGTTACATTCAAAGAGTAAGGAGTCACCATATTTTTTTAGGATTTTCTGGTAGAATAATTTCCATTTACTCGTATTGGTATTATCTAGGTATCGTTTAACCCAGCTGCATTTGATTGCATTCAAGAATGATTCAATGTTCGTTAATTGAATACCTCCATTTTCTACAGATTGAATTAACTGAGTTCTTTTTATTTTATCAGGCTTACCGTCCCATATGAAATTGAATATTGCTGATTTTATATCGTTAATAACATCACTTGGTGGATTTGGGAGAACTGTTAATACATATATTAATTTAGGAAGTGCAAACGTTTTCAATACTGTGTTTTTTCCGATTAGTGTAAGTTTACGATGATGCCATGATTTTAAGCAGTTTTTAAAATTCTGTAATTTAGGTATTATGTTTTTAAGAACTGTATCCTTTTCATTATTTGTGAATGTAATTCCTAACGTTGTGGCTTCATCGGATGTCCAATTAAATTTCATTTCTTTTTTATATTGAACATTACTTTGTTTTAATTTACCTACTCGTAGCACAGTACATTTACTTTTGTTTAGTTTAAGACCCGATGTCATTCCGTAAATGGTTAGCGACTCTATGAGGTTATGGAAAGTATCGCTATTGTTATTTAAAAAATAAGTTGCATCATCAGCAAATAGGGATTGTTTGATTTCTTCGTCAGGTTCTAGTGATATGCCTTTTATGTGTTCATTTGATTGGATGTGATGTGATAGATACTCTATGCAAATAATAAATAGCGATGATGAGAGTGGACATCCTTGTCGAACCCCTCGTTCGATGTTAAAACTGTTTGAAAAGAAGCCATTGTTGATGATTTTACTGTTAATATCGGTATAAAATAGTTTGACCCATTGAATGAGACTTTCACCAAAGTTCATATTTTCTAAGCAAGAGAACATAAATGAATGATCAAGCGAATCGAATGCCTTTTCAAAGTCTGCAAAGAATATTAGACCAGGATTATTTGAATTGTTGAAATAGTTTATGCATTCTTGGATAAGACGAACGTTTTCACCAATGTAACGTCCTTTTATGAAACCAGATTGAGATTTTGAAATGATTGATGGTAATATTTTTTTTATTCTGTTTGCTATACTTTTAGTTGCAATTTTGTAATCATTGTTTAGTAAACTAATTGGGCGCCAGTTTGATAAGGATTCTAAGTTTTTTCCAGGTTTTGGAATAAGTGAAATAATACCTTGTTTTTGTAGCGTAGTTAAGTTTTCGTTGTTAAATGAATAGTTAAGTGAATTAATTAGATGTGTTTTTATATCATTCCAGAATATTTTATAAAATTCGATTGTGATGCCATCAGATCCTGGGCTTTTGTTATTTTGCATTTCTTTTAGGGCTAATCCACATTCATATTCATTAAGCAATCCGTCGCACAGCTCTTTTTCTTCCTGGTTTAAAGCATGATGTGTATTTTAAAAAGAGTGTTATTTTCAGCATTTTTTCGTTTATAGAGGGTTTCGAAAAACAAACGTTGTTCTTCTAATATTTGAGTTCTGTTTGTTATATCTTTGCCATTGACTACTAATTTGTGTACAGTTTTTTGTTCACTTCTACGTTTTTCAATGTTTGCGAAATATTTTGTATTCTTTTCATTGTGTTGAACATGCTGTGCCCGCGCTCTTAGTATTATTCCATTGAGATGTGTATGATAGATTCCATCTAATATTTGTTTTTTTAATGTTATTTCATTTTCAATGTCGGTGGTGTCATTTATGTTTGTTTGATGCAATTGTTTTTCAAGTGTTTCAATGGTTTTGATGGTTTCAGTTTCAAGTTTGTGTGTTTCTTTTTGTTTAAATGATGTGTATCTAATTGTTGTGTTACGTATATTTCCTTTAATTACTTCCCATAAGGTGTTTGGGTTTGCATCTTTATTATTTTGAACTGTATTTAATATTTCATGTTTTATTTGTGTTTGATATTGTGTATCTAATAAGATGCTGTTGTTAATTTTAAAGTATCCTGGGCCTCTTTCAGGTTGTATATTGTGCAGTTTAAGTTCAACTAGAGAGTGGTCAGTCATAAATCCTGGTTTTATTTTACATGTGTCAATAATGTTGCAAAGAGATTCAGATATTAAAAAATAGTCTAATTTACAAAATATTGTTGGTTTTGTGTTTGAATGCCAGGTGAATTTGCTCTCGTTTGGGTATACTGTACGCCAGATGTCTATCATATTGTAGTTTTCAATTATGTTGTTTAAAATGTTTCTATTTTTAGTATGAGTATAAAGGTTTCCATTCTTTTTATCTATTAATGGGTTCAGGACCGTATTGAAATCACCACCGATTATAATGTTTTTATCTTGGTTATTTATTATAAAGGATTGTAATGTTTCGTAAAATGTGGAATCGTCTATGTTAGGGCCGTAGACGTTGATTAATGTTATAATTTTACATGTCACTTACATGTTTTAATACCAAAAAAAAGATTCCATTAGATATTGTTTACAATATACGTTTAAATGAATGTGTCACCTAAAGAAATGTCTATGTCTTAATGCACTTATCTTTTGCTAAAATCAATAAACAAAAAAGGGCTACACATTTTAATTCTTAATGAAATACAAATATAAGTATAACCTTATTAATAACGTAAATAAACACACACGGTAAGATCCAAATTTTCATGGAGAATGAATATGACATTCAACGTTAATTACCAAATTATTAGTTTCGTATAAATTGTTAACTATATAAAGAGAAATAAGGTATTTATAATCGACCACTGACGCAACACACTGCAACTTTCAATTTACGCAGTAATACGCTATAGTGGTAGTGTCTTTAGGCCTAAAATATCATTACTTGTACGTGTTTGTAAACGTTCTTCTAATGCAATTCGTAAAATAATGTTAATATTTTATATTTAATAATTCTTGCATTATTATTGTTCGCTGTTATATGAATTTGCAGCCGTTAAAGCTTGCGACTTCATGTCGGAACAATGCTATTGCAAAATTACGTTAGACGATATCAGTTCGATGTTTATCGACCTATTTATAGGTGAAGCAAAAACGTGCATCTACTTGTTACTGTTCTTATGGATCAATGAGTTTCTTTACATTATCACTGTAAAGGTGTAAATTAGGAAGTAAAACTAAAAGAGAAAACAATTCAGACACACGTTTCACAATCAACTTTTGAGATTACGAAATTTTACGAAAAAATGTTCATACATTTGGCGAACTTACAGTGTTTGATGCTATTTTGCATGCGCTTAAAACTAAGTATTAAAAAGCAAACGTATTTCAAAACATAACAAACACGTAATTAATATTTACGCACAACATTTACAATATTTAACATAAGGCAATGTGCATTGTATCACAGAAAAAAATAGTATTATTTATAGTCCATAAACAAATTTAAAGGTAATTTCATAAACCAATAATACGTCAGTAAATTTAAGTAACCATCTGTGTTTAGCAACAAAGGGTTTTAAATAAGAAACTACCAACAACATTATTATGAAACTGTTGCCAAATACGGTGAAAGCCCACTGCAATAATTGTTTGGAGAGTTAGTAGTTCAAATCACATGTCACGATATGCACCCATAGCTAAGTATTATCCAAACACACGCAACAGTCAATAAACACTAACATCATAGACATGTAATTAAATCAAATACTCAATACATTATAATGTATATGTGTGTTAAATACACGTATATACATATCGTTTTTATACTCACTCGATACACAGTACAGAGAATTACTAAGTTACAGTGCATTGAAAAGCGAATTTAATCAGGAAATGAGTATTTACATCGATTGATGAATGAACATATTAAAAAAAAATAAAAAAATATATTTCAAATCCACATCATCGCATAACATCCTAAGCAAGACCGTTCTGCATAGCTTGGTTCTATATTATAAGGATAATAATATATAATTTATTTCTGGGGTTTCAAATTATGTTATTGCTTATTATACCTTACCAGACTCGAAACGAAAATCATTAAAGTTTATTAATTGAAATAGTCTATAGCCTCTATACTTCTAGCAATCTTGTTGGTAGGGTACAATTACTTCAGTTTAACTCATTTTTTATCTGTGGTATGCTTTATTTAAGTTTACGAAATCTGATCAAAATGTGTACACGTGTGGCATCATCAAACAGATTCGGGCATGTACATAATAATAGAAAACCATAGTTTTAAAATTTTCTGGTTGTTAAGCTTTAAGTCTTTGTTTTTAATTTAACACAATATTCCTTAGATAGGGCAGTTTTGTTTAGAAAATAATAGTTTTAAGAAAACATATGTTGCCATCAGGTTGATATTACAAAGAAAATAATCAGTTACCTATGTAATGATTTAGAAGCGGCATGGTAAATTAAATCATTGCAATAGAGAGAAAGGCAGCACAGGACGGCATTCATTAACGCTGTTTCTTAAATGCAAAAAACAAATGACGCTCGGTTTGCCCATACACGAACGTCATAGCTTAATCAATGTATATTGCAATTATTTTCTGATCAAATATGTGCTGCATTATTCGTTTGTACCTTTTGCATAGTTTCTATTGCGATAGTTACTGGAACCAAGTATTTGTTGAATCAATGCTGTTTCATTTGTTAGTAAATATCAATAATGTATTTCCCATCCTTGCTTTTCTATCAAATATATAGAGATTCTCTTTTCTGAGTATATTCTGTAAATAACGTATTTAAGGAAGTCTGACACATTAAGTGTGAGTGTTGTGACCTTGAGACACGTTAATGAATTAATGTACTTGCAACTCTGAAGAAAACGGCAAAACATAATATTTCGTAATTTTGTCTCGACCTTATACATATAAGGTTATTTGTGAGCCTAAGTAGCATCGGTTATTTACTCCGACAACGTCACACTGATTTGTGCAAGAATGTTTGGACATGTTGAATTGTATGCACCAACAAAGTTAGACGCTTTGTGCATGATTGCATTCGTTCATGCATGCACACTTAGTGCCCACTCCCTTGACGGTTGCGTACACAACGAACTTATTAATAAGCATTTGGCTGCATTATGCAGACATTTAAAAGAGGCCATACCTTAATATGACGAATGTAAATCAACAGGGTAATCACGTGATAGTCAAGATTGCGATGTCCATGCCGAGGCCGATATTTTTCGCTGCTTTTACCCTTTATTACTAATCTTTTTTTTTAAACGCCGCTTACTTTCCAGGCATATAAGCCTTTTACGTTATTATTGTTCATTTTGTATTAATATTCGCTATATATTACGACTTTACTCGCTGCGGAATTTCTTAGCGGGATGACATAGTTGCAGTTCACTAAGAACATTGGCGGGTAGAAAAGTCGACATATAAAGCGTATTTTAATACGAAATTAAAAATTAAAGCGTATCACCGGTTTACTGATATGGCTGGAATTAGAGTGTCATTTAAAAATTAAACAAAATTAGTAAAGGGTTTAACACGCGAACAAAACACACTGTCTCTGCATGGGCGTCGCCATCTTGACTAGCACGTGATAACCCCGTCTGTAAATAAAGGAATTTCGGAAGAACTGGTTTGAGCGAAATGAAGCCACTTTGTCATTTTTGACCATACATATAGCATGCATATATACACAACATTTTTTGGAATTAACAAAAAACTAAATGATCTGGCCATGTTTTCAATCTTAATTGAAGGTTTGATAGTAACCACCATGTATGGAAGAGTAACGGTTCTTGTTATTTCCGCTAGGAAAATAAATTATTGAAAATGTTTTGTACTCAGTTTTACTTTGATTGCAAGTCGGGGTTTGATAAAACGTTCACGGAAGACCTGTACGTGAATATGTAGGCAATCGCAAGCGGTGGGTTAGTTGTACCGCCACCAGTAGAGATTTGGTTCTTTGTACGTTTTTTTGTCATTTGTTTACCATTCAAAATACAACATCCATTGTATCTGCTGGACGGATATGCATGATTCTTTACATACGTGGTTACTATGTGATCTTAATTCATTTATTTCGAAACACAATCTTCGTAGAAACCACTTGGCTAAGATTTTCGTGTTCGATCACGGTGACTACATTTGCGTTTAAATTGTCTATTAATACGAACGCAAACAATGTATCTATTAGCGTATCCACCACATAATGTTGTGGATAGTGTTTCATATGAGCGTGTTTGTTGGATGACAATTTATCGGATTCTGACACAACGCTATCTGAGATCATTTACCTAACGACATGTGTACGTTTGTGTGTGTATTCTTTTAAGTCCTTTCAATTGCATTAACATGATTTTGTTTTTGAACGTAGTAAAAACATATATGTTTACCACTGAAACTGTGTTTTAAACATCATTTTGTTCGAAAGCTTCCGATTGCCCAGTGCCAAACATTGTCGGATGTGTAAATAGTGTGCAAATGAAGCTGATGTAATTTATTAGTAATTTAGTTGTATATGATAACTAAGCAATCACTCGACTAAATATGACATTTATTAGAAGGGAAACGCTATTAGACATGACTATTGCGTTCTCTCTATGTCCATAAACATTTTACCAGTGTTGAATGTATATTACTATACCTTTCACACTTAGTATGATGTTGTAGTTAAAGTGAGGTTATTGGTATTATGAAATGATTGTATTGCAGTAGTTCAGTATCGACGAATATTCACATAGCTTATACAAATCACTTGGCATACGTTTTGATGAAGAAATATATTAAATGGCCAGGTAATAAATTGTTAATCTTATGAAGACAATACCATTGAATAATACAGGATAACTGTCAGTACCAAGATGTGTATTTTTGATTTTTAAAATGAAAAGTTGTTTAAAATGAAAACACAACAATCTATCTGTAAAACAGGCATATTTACCAAAAACTAGTCCAAAGACAAATGTATTATGTTTGATATTTGAAGGAATGTGATGATTGAATAAATGTATTTAAAGACAAATATATCGTGTTTGATATTTGTAAGAATATCATGATTAAAAGAATGTGCCCAATGGCTATATATTATGATACGCAGTGCGATGCATTGCAGAATTGAGACGGGCTCTTAACAATTCCCTAAACGTACTGCATGGGTTGTTATGTCACTTATCACTGTATTTGGTTATGGGTTGTTATGTCACTTATCACTATATTTGATTATGTGTTTTCTCCTCTATCCAAAGTAACTCAATACCCTCAAATGATTTACTTTGCGATAATACGATGTCGACCGTGCGATAGTACGATGGCGACAATGCGAAAGTGCGATAGTACGATGGCGACAATGCGATAATACGATGACGGCAGTGCCACAATTCGATAGCGACAGTGCGATTGTGCGATGGCGACAATGCATGATGCGATGACGATAGTACGATTACGCGATAGTACGATGGCGACAATGCGATGATACGATGATAAAATTACACTGTCGCCATCGTATTGTCGCACTGTCTCATTGTCGTCATCGTACTATCGCGTTGTCGCATTTTCGCCATCGTACTATCGAAGTGACGCCATCGTACTATCGCATTGTCGCCATCGTACTATCTTATTGTCGCCATCGTACTATCGCACTATTGCATTGTCGCCCTCTGGATTTTAATGTGTAACCACGATGGCACTAACGGTATTCCGTACTCAATTCACCTCGCTCGATTTGTTGCAAGAACGTGATCGAAACAAGATCAATTTAAAACACACGCGATATTTTGGGAAACATCATTTTACGGTAAATACTTATGGTGTGTTGTATTTGTCTTTACTTATCGTTGCTTAACACATGATGTCCTGCGGTCGATGAAGTATTTTTACCAGCATATTCACATATATGTTTATTTTTATATTGTATTCCTACTTAACTATACAGTTGTGCATAATGTTTATATTCTACATTTCTTTGACGATACATATCGAGAGTAGCACTAATTTGTTACAGCCTTTATCGCGATAAGAAGCAAGGATTGGTCTTAATGGTTTTATAAATGAACATGACACTATCATTATTCATTGGGTCTAAGCCGGTCCGTCATTATGCAATGGTATTGCTTAATTTAGAGAGTGTTTAGGGCATAGTTTATTAGGTTTTCTATCTTCTTTAAGCTGTATTGGCTAATTTGAGACAAATGCGACGGAAGTGTTTACGTAACTCAAGCACATCATAATCTGCTCAAAGGAAAGGGGCTCATTAATACAAACAATGGTGCGTTTAATATGTAATTCAATATGGCTTTAGACGAACGTCAACTCGCTTATCAATCACAGATGTAAAGTTTCTCGTCTTTGAGTTGTTAACGGTTATAACGTGATTTGAGATATTGTATATATACGTCTATGATTTGTGCGGCCTAAATGCGCATGCGACGCGTATGAATTTACTTACTACGGTCATTAGCAATATACATGTATACATGGCTTTTTGCAAAATTTGAAACAGCAAAATCATACTTGAAGAGAGGACAAACAATATTTTGGTATGTTGTATACGCTTAAATATTGCGAAGGCATTACACTGATCAGGGAAAATATGTATCACAAAGCGGCGAGTGACCGCGGGCGCATTATAAATGCATTTTTGCTTATACAATGTAAGTGTTTATTTTTAACAAAGCATGCACAAATGGAACTAGCACATAATGATTTCCTTTGTAAAAAAAATGTCCATCAAAGCAGGTCAAATCAGCGTCTATAGAACACCAAACAGTGAATAGCCCATTGTCCTTAACTACCGTGGCCTTATAACCACTTAAAAACTAATTGGAACGCTACTATTTGAAATCTGTTATAAATTAATGACCACGCATATCAGTTTTGTTTTATAGAAAAGAAAACAGCAACTGACGATTTAAGCGTGAATTGATTCAATATAAAAAGAAGTCTTTCTAAATAATACTATATTAAAGGCATAGTCGGTTATTATGATTTGATTTTGTCTGATTAATTGGAATGGGAAAGCATGGCACGCTGCACAGAGACTCACCAATATCTCGTCGATATACATGCTGATGGAACAAAAACCAAAAAACTGTCAAAACAATACAGAGGACGTATGGTCATAACGCTTTTTTTAATAAAGAAGTATGCTAGCCCTTTCTATTAGATAGGGCCATGTTAATAGAGTTTCTAAGTTACGGACAATTATTTGCACTTTTTTAAATCGCGACGTGCACAGATCAAAATAATTTAAATTTAAACCCCAACACGCAAAAAGATTAACATTGCATTTATACTTAATGTATAACTGGCAATACATATTTATTGGCGTGAACATTGTTTCGGGCACCTTGGCATCTGCTCGAGTGTACAAGTGAAATGATGCAATACTACTTCTTTGTACTAAACTCCTATAAACTCGTTGTTATGAAATGCTTACCTATTTTTTGATTGGTGTACTTCAGTTTATCCTATTGTGTTGTACTAAACAGTAAACAAAATTCATATGTGTTTTAATGAACAATTAACGCATTGAAACATACATATACGTGTACAGTTTCACTTATTTAAAGTTTAAAAATTGGAAATATGACGAAACAAACAAATTGTTTATGCTATTTTTTTGTTTGAACTCATATGATCGATTCATTTTCAAAATTGTACGATACTGGAAAAGCAATACAGATTAGTTCATATCCGATAATGTGTTTGTGGCCCATGGTTTTCTTTACAATGACTTTGTCGATTTATGTTGCTGTCTAAAGGACTTCGGAATTTAAGGCCGCGAAGCGACTATATTGATCATGTTATTGACTAGACGAGTAAACATTTTTTTTTAATCTATATGTAAAGTACATAATTTGATCGCTGATTAATTTAATACTGACATGTATTTATACCTTTTAACAACCACAAGTAAAACATACACATTTACAAAGTTATAGTTAAGAGTTATGTGTGTTTTCAACATTCAGTAACATGTTAGCAAAGGTAAATTGTATAAACTAACTAGACTGACCCTTATCGTTTTATTCCTACCAGGATCTTTACTCATATGTTATAAATTGATTTATACTTTGGAAGATTGTTTACATTATCGTAGACCAAAAGCATTTCAACATTACAACACACTTTATGTCAAGGTTATTTCCCAGAAAGTTCACCCGTTCAAGTCAAGCACACAGTAGTATCCAACATAATGCAAAAGTCGCAGCACTGTTTAAGCATCATGTTTCATTTAATGTGAACATTTGAAATTTCAAAAGAGTACAACTAGCCTAAATTCAATAAATAAATAAATGTAAAAACAGAGTCAAGAATGGCTCACGTGGGATGTGGCCCGTCTCATATTATTCAATACAGTGCTAAAACCAAAATCCATAAGGTTATGCTAACATAGATAAATCTCAACTGTGAATAATTGCATAAACGTATAATTTGTATACCACTTAACATCCCAGCAATCAACTATCGCCATCATTACAATCAATGAAACATGAGGCATTATCACGGTAGGCAATACGCAACATTAACTCTTGTGAAAAAAGCAGTTTGCAGCTAGTTTTCCTTTTACAGTCAAGGTACAACCAGATCAGCTACCAACAAATGTAGATCGGTAACCAACCACAGCACAATTCACCGGAACGTTAATCGTTTAAGTCACATCACAGATGCATATTTACACAGCTTCCTACAAATTAACATCTTTCCAGATAAAGGTTTTGGGGGTATTTAACATCTGATTGAAATCGCACCCATATAACAAATTAATCCATGTAAATATACAAAACACAACTAAATTACGGTCAATTCAGTACAAATGTATCTATTGACATTTCGTCAAGTATCACTGTATATGTAAACAGTAAACAAGGTACTAGGTTATTCCGAACGAAGGTTTCACGAAAAAGCATCATATAAAACAATAGAGGTATCTGCAATTTTACCATTGCACAGCACAACATCTTAATTTCATCATATTTATTGAGTTTATTCTTCTTATTTTAGTAGCACAATACATTGTGTAACACTCATACCTATGTATAGATCGAAACAAGAATGGCATCTCTATGAAATTCATTCCAAATTCAATTATCGTTTTATGCAATTAATAATAATTGTTTAAATAAGCTTTATAGTTTGTTATTTGGCAGGTATACATACAACCTACTGTTTCACGGTCATACATTTCTTTATTGTTGTCACAAAGTTGATAAAACATTTTATACACACAATACTATTTTAAGAAAAAAAAATATCCAAAGCATAGTGTGAACAAGGTCTAAGTGAAACATTGTATCAAGCTTGTTTTCATCAGTGAACTAATATTAGGTTTTCAAAACACATATATTTATTTATTGTACAAATATTCCAAAAGTATTGATACAAGTTTCATTTAGAATTATCTTAACATCAACAAGCTGTCTGCGAAAGAGCTCTTAGTAGCTCTAACTGCCCATAGACCATTATCAAAATAAAACTACCGTAATTACTATAAGTTTTCGGACTCTTAAGAAAAAATAAATAATTTCGATACGAATTTAAAAAACAACAACAACAGGTGTTCACAAATTTAGAGAACAAAATTAAGGTGTCCGAAAAATATAATAATAATTAAAAAAAGCAATATATCAATATACAATAAATATATTGTAATTTTCCCTTCTTTTTCTGCTTTGAAATAAATACAATCTCACAGCTTTGGTAACTCTTTCCTGAAAAGATAGATAGAACCAACAAGTAAAAACATAAAACCTTCTGCTTCAAACTCAAATGCTGTTTGGTAATCCATTGGTTTATACCGGTACACATGGTTATTTACCCTATTGCGCGAATGTTATAGTCCATTTCCCTCAGGCATGCATCTGCCAGGTTTTATTACCGAATTCAGGTTTTATTTCCTTAATCCGGTTTTAAAAATCAATGCTAGAAGAGTAACACAATAAGCGCAAACAGGACCGACGTCTGTAGAATAGCGTTGTAAAATACACTGTTCTCAAATTTAGAGACATAAATTCACGTTGGTGTAATGCTAAATGCCGATTAAAGTGATACTATGCGAATCTAACAGTATATGCTATGTTTATAGGTGTATATCGCAACCGTTGTTTATTTTTGGTGTTTTCACTTAATATACACTTAATTGTGTTAATGCAGCGTCAACATACTAAAACAATATCCCGAAAAGAGAAATATAGTGTATTTGAATATCAACCGTACTTTCGTTTGACAACTAATCATGCATGTACAATGTGAATCTAAATTTAGTTTAAGTGCAGATTCGTTCATATCTTTTCATACGACACACGAACACTAACTCCGATCCTAATACAAAGACAGTTACGCTCGGCTTAGAGGACTGCACAGTCATGTAAAATATCGAATATAATATATATGTTTTTATAAACAACTGTCAGCAAGATGAGTTGCAGATTATTGGTCAGTTACCACATTAACTAACTCTTTGACCTGTTAATTCTTTTCAGCTCAATTCAACAGTGAAAAATGCGATTAATATCACTTTAATCTTCGTCAAGAAAACGTTTGAACGTACTGCACATAGATAATCACAATGTAAGCGATCACAAAAACTGTTAAAATATAAATAATGCACATGAATATTTTTCGGTTTATCATGGATATATATGTAGCATGTAGACAACAATTAGAAGAAGAAACATATAATGCAATGTTGGACAAATTGTTGCATCTACATCCATAACAAGTACAGCGCACTAATAACACATTATATAATTAAGTTTTATTGTATATGGGTAAGCAATGTCACAATATGATTTGAAGGATAATTTTGATGTTATGATTGGGAAAAAACCTAATTAGTATCGGGGCTGTCTATTTTTATAGCGGAAATCAATATATGTAACCTTACTTAATCAACCCGATATATGTTGTGATTTAGTTTGGGTAACATCAGAAAACGGTATATAATAATGTTATGTTTATTTTTCTTGCGTATATGTGCATTATATTTGCAATTCACATGGTGTTCCGCGGTCGAAATAGTTTTCACATACCTCTCTTGTTTGACCCACAACTCTGAACATGAATATGTTACATTTATATCGATTCCAGGCTTTTCGTGGTTACTTTAATATTTGTTCAATATGTAATAACTTGTATGTTATACGAATGCATACATAATGGTATATTTACATTGTGTATTGCATACGATATCTGATTTTTTTAAAATTGTATTCCGCCTATTATAATATGCAGTTTTACATCTATTGTATGTTATGTTTTATATTCCATTATATTGTATATAACAAACATAAATTATGTATCATGTAACCATTTAGAATAAAACCAAACACATGTGTTTAAGTATCATGACACGCAGGGTATTTAATTTGACAGTTCTGTCTACACATACATGCAAAAAGCAATACTACTGACGATCGTATGTCTGCAATGTGGTACACAGATCGACCTCAATGGCACCGCTGTATTCAAGTGCATCGAAACTCAGTAAACGTTTCATAGTCCTTCCATGTATATGAGAACTAAAACGAAAATAAATCAATAATGAAGGACACGTCGTTTCACGTATAATTAAACCGGAACATTTGTAATGCAATATTATACATACACATAAGTCGGTATAAACTTTACTCAAAATCACACAAGTGCACAATTTAACTAAACCATTCAAAAGCACAAGCCCATGGACGGCATGGCAAGAAAAAAGCCGCCCGTCCCCACCGATATCCAAAGCGCCCACAGGACGCTCCCAATGCCCTTCCACCGCGCCCATCGCAAATATTGCACGAAGTGAAGAATCTTTATTTTCTAGCTACAAGATTTTTTTGTTTTTACATGTTAATGCTACTTTATATTGTTTCACGATATAGTGTTTTAATCTATATTGTTATATACCAAAATGGTATGCCATGTCGAACATAACACAATGTTTCGATCCTAAGAACTGACGACATGCATTTAGATAAGCGCTAAGTTGTAACAGCCTTTATCGCGATTAGGAGCAAGGATTGGTCTGTACCACAATTGGTTTTAAACTAGAACACGAAGAAATTAGTATTCATTAGTTCTAATCCTGTCAGTCATTATGTAACGGCAGTGCTCTTTTCGGAGATTGTTTATAGCATTGCTTATTTGGTTTTCTTTTTTTATTTCAGTATTGGCTAATTTGAGACACATACGACAGAAGTGTTAACTGAACTAAATACACCATAATCCTTTCAAAAGAATGTAGTGGGTGTGGAGATTGGGGGCACATCATTCAATTAAAGCCATGGAGGTTTAATTGTATTTATTGACGCTGACAAATATAGCCATGACAGAAAAGACCAGGTTGGAATAAACACGACTATGGACTTGCGTCCACTAGACGGTCTTGGCAAATGCACGCGTGGTCAGTAATTTCATTATGGAATCAACAGGTACATTACCAATGAAAATCTTGCATCGGATCAATTCATTATTTTGATTGGACACAACAATTATTGCATCAGCCTGCATGGGTGAACACACACTAGAGAGAGGACAGAATTTCCACAAAGAAGTAAATGTATTTTATATGAAAAAAGAGATGACAAATTGACCTGTACTACAAGAAAGATACACATTTGTACGAACAATTGTGCTTGTAATATGTCAATCAATGTGGCTTAAGATGTACATCATTCGCTTATCAAACACATATGTAGAGTTGCCGTCTTTGAGCTGTCAATGGTTATTTTTTTTTATTAGCGAAATTTGATAGCAATGCGTTTGATTTGTACGGCTTGAAATCACGAACGCCGCGGATTTATTTAATATTTCGGATCATGTGCAATATGCATGTATTCACTATGCTGGCGTTTAATTGTTGTATTTCATAAATAGGAAATATTGAAACCGCTTGTTTTGGCATCGGAAGATCATAACCAGGTGTGGTTTGGTTGCGTTAGCAATGGTGTCAGACAATGTATAATACTAACAAGAGTGTTTTGCTTATTGCACTGTCTAAGCACCCAAATCTGAATCGATGAGCTTAAATGCATTTTCGGATGTTTATATAAATGCTTGAACGTGTGAAGGCATAACACGAATGCTCAATAACTGAAGTATCACAAGCGGCGATTCACCACTGGCTCATACGAAATATATTTTTACTGATATCATGTACTGATATGTGTATTTTTATCCTATCATGTAAAAGTGGAACACGCACAATTAGTACATCAACGCTTATGTAATCAGCGTCTATTGAACAGTTTACAGTGAATAGCCCATTTTCGTTAAATGTCGTGGCCCTATAAACCACTTTAAAACAAAAAAGAACGCGACTATTTTAAATCCGTTATCACTATCAATGTACCAGTATATCATCATTGTTTCATAGACACGAAAAAGGCAACAAACAGTTTAAGTGTGAAGTGATTCAATATGAAAATTGGTTACTTAAATAAATGCTATGTAAAAGGGAACGCCGGTAATTATGATTTTTTTTAATGAACATGGACAAGAACGGTGCATTACATATACATATCCTAGCCCCACCAATTTCTCGTCGATATACCTGCTGACGCAACACAAACTTTCATACTGCTAAAACATAAGGACATATATCCGTTTCTTCATAACGTATTTTTTGTTCAAATAAAGAGCTATACATTCCTTTTTTATATTTAGACCACATTTATTTAGCGCTCTTTATCATACTCGAGTTGTGCGTTAAAAGGCGCTTTACATTTTTGCCCTGATCACTGGGTCATAAGTCGTCCGTTAACATCTTGGCGCAGTATGCAGCAACGGCACATTGGCTTATTTCCCTCACAGGTACCCTTTATACACCTGGGTGGAGAGGAGCAGATGTGGGATAAATTTCTTTCTCAAGAAATTCCAGGGCGGGATTCGAACCCGGGACTCTCGATCCCTAAGCCAGCGTCCTACCATTAGACCACTGCTCCCACTAAAAGGCCGAGTTTATAAGCTGCTGCAAATGTACTTGAGCCTTTCAAATCGAAATGCAAACAGATTAAAGAAAGTTACAATACAACCGCATTAAGCATAAATATTTAAATTGTTTGTTTTATATACGTATAACTGACACAAACATAAATTGGCTTTAACAGTGTTGCGGGCATCTGGTATCTGCTGGAGAATACTGTGCACGCTGAAGTGATGTTATAATAAAACGCTTTACCGTACTCGCATATACGTTATAATTGCAAATGTCAACCTTTTTTTCATTTGATGTTTCGAACTACTGTTTATCGTGACATAATACAATTGCAAATGAATATGATTGTGTTATACACAACACACGCTTTTGAAATTTAAGATACATACTTATACAGTTTGACTTATTTAAAGTTAAAACATTGGACATGTGCCAAAACAAACAAATTGCAACTTGTCATTTCAATATTCATATCATCGATTTAGTATCAAAATATGTTGATTACTGGGAAAACAAACAGGTAAGTCCTTATCCGAAAATGTGTTTGTGTCTCACAATATAATATTGTCGAGACATGTTGATGTCCACAAAGCTTCTGTTTAAAGGGCACGAATATATCATGTATACCCTAAATAGTTTTTCAAAACGATTTCATGCGACTACAATTGTTTATTTACTAACGGTTATCAATCTGTATGATATAAATGACATACTTTAAACAATTGAGATAAAAGAACAACGCATTGAATTCGCATGTAATATCTTATTAATTTTAAGGGTGATTTGATTTATTATTGAAGAATAGTATACTGACTTCTTAATCAATGTATTATGCCAATAACCTTACGCGGTTGTTTCGATTAAAATGTCCTTCAAACACAAGCAAATGTATAAATATGCAAAAACAATTGTTTATAACCAACATTTGTATTACTTCAAAATGATGCATGGAGCATGTTCATTATTAAAACCATAAAAGCATATATGATTCACACTTTCTTTCAAAATGATAACTCCAGGTTTTCAGTGATTTAAAGAATTGTTACGATAAAATTGATTCCCCGGCAATGTCGAACGTACATTTTAAACATCTCATGTACGTTGTATATGTTTTACAAATACACGGAATTTAAGTGATACATGATAAGGCCCCATGAACTAATCCAATGCCGAAAATGTTAAAAGCACCTGCAAAGATACAGTTGTTTCATATCTTTCCTGGTTTAAACGTAATTAACCGTCTGTTTGCAATAAACCTTAGACGTTTCTTTCGAAAGAAAAAAAAACATATTGCGAAAAGTGAAACCTTATTACTACAACCTTAGGTGTATAATGACAATAAGTATTCTTTAAAATACATGTAAACAAGTATTTACATATTGACGAATCATGACACTAGTAATTTGTTCAAGCTACAAAGAAAACGTATGCATGTAAAACTGTCTTGCTTTTAACTAATCACCATTTACAAGTCGATGAATTTGATATCGTTTATACCAATCAAATTCGCAAAACTTTGATTGTAACATGCTTTTCATTTACAATTCAAAAACAAAAACAAATGATAAAACAACTGGATAAAACACTATCTTAAATCCAATTATCTGATTTTCCACCAAAATGTCATATTATTTAATCTTGAACAACCTGTGGAGAATAAACATTGTTTTGTGAAATATCGAGACACGGATGCGTGAATCCGTGATTGATGACAAAATATCACACTTACTGTAACCGCCATTGTGATGGAAATAACGCAACAGTCTATTCACAAACACGAACAACGGATAGGCAAAGTATATTTTATGCTGACAAGTACAATTACAATTTAAATCATGTTTACTTTTCTCTATGAAACTAGTGCATATAGACAATAATGTTTTTCTTTATCAACATATTTATGTACATATATCAACTGAAAACTTCTCTCCGGACCGTCTAGACTGATTAACTGCAGCGTATTGCGAAATTCTGAACACGGTATGATTTAGTTTTATTGTGTTGCGGAGAAAATGCACCTGCTCGTTCCTATCAGATATAACGCTCATTTATATCCTCTGACACAACTAAATTGTTCATTGGACAATAAGAGGAATCGCGAAATGTCATGATTCAGTGTAAATTAAGGTTTACCAAAGCACGTTACACTTGTCAACTAATTGTTTGTACAATGCCTACCAAAACAAGCAATAAACCTAAATTCGCCTACCAAACGATGGTGCTTAATGATTAACACTTTGAGGGGATTTTGAAATAATATTTTTTAAAAAATTTCATAAAACAACGCATTTCTCACTAATGGTAAATGCATAGTAATTGTTCCTAAATTAAAATATTTGTTAAACACACTTGAAAGTATCAATGTTTGTAAAAACAAATTAAAATTTAAAGTTTCATAGTATACTGCTGTAGAATAAAATGCCAAGTCATCCACTTATATTTTAAATGAGTAACAACTGTAACAAGTTTAATTCCTTTGCGCGTTCTTGCTTGTTCGTGCGTTAAGGCGTTTTTATTCATCATTGCCGAATCATCTGTTCGTTTATCGCTTTTTTCTATAATTGCCACTGTGTTTTTGTTTATATGTCCATTGCTTTGAACACACTTGTCGGTTTTGATCATTCACATCCGTAGAACATAAACATATTTTACATCAGGTATAAAGCTATTTTACAGACTTGCTGACCTAGTTAATTACTGATGTTGGCAAATTCATGTTTTATTTTGGAATTTATTCGATCTCTCAGTTGCAATGTGAAATGTCACCATCCCTACGTGTGTACTCATAATACTTAGATTGCTTGCATTAACCTCCAAGCGCGGTTAATATTATGCATTTACAAATTATTATTGCGTACATGTTAAATTTAAAATATGTTGTTCACAAATGTCTTTATTGCTATTCGACACAATATTAGTCGGCAAAAAGGCACAACAAATGTGTATATATATATTATAATATATATTACAATGGGAGTTTCGAGATATATTCACGGATCTGATGAAAAACTAAAATTATGTACATAAAGACAGGTCAATATTATAAACATCGCTTGTTAATATGAATCCTTTTTGAATGTTCGAAATAATTCCACTATCAATGTCCCAATATATTATCACAAAGAACAAACACATTTCATTATTTCCCATTTTAGATTGAAACCGTAGTTTCGTTAAGTGTACGGGCCCGCTGTATGCGTCGGAGTAAACAAGGAAGACTTGTATTTTCAGAAGATCATTGGATGACACTCACCATATTTCCGTAATGAATGTGTGCTACTCGAACGCTTAAGACAACCTACTATCATTGCCGCGTCTAGTCTTATCGTATCAAGTATGTCTTTATCATAATAGGTCCAAGTGTCAAAACAGAGGTTGGCATAATATTCATCGACCGTACATAGTAATTTGATTAGTGTAATGTGTGTTTAAATACAACAACTTCAAGCATGTAAATTTGCACACATCAATGTATCGTGCGTATTATGCTTAGGTTGAATTTGTTTGTTATTAATATAAAAATAAACTTGCGTTTGTTTGCAAAATTTAATAGATTAAATAAATGACACACATTAACTGCATTCATAGTGTTGATTTTACATTTAACATCTTATGTTTAATGTTTCTCTCAAAGACAACTTTGCAAAAAAAATATATTCAAATTAAAATGTCAACTAAAAAATATAAAACACTCATGAATAACAACAATGTACACTTTCAACCGTCTAAAGATAAATTAATGAACCTATTAATACAGCTTTAGCAACGTCCTTTGCGACGGATGGAAAATATGCCTATTACACAAGGGCATTTCAGATACGAAATTATTTTCAATTCATTTTTGCACTGGTCGCTTAATATCAATAATTAATGTTTTCTTTGCATTTTTTATTATATTTTACTGGTTCGAACCGTATATACTAATTATTTAAGAATGCAAACAAATCAATTTTCCAAATTACAGATATCTTTATACAATGCATGAAAAATAATAGTCCAAATACAACGACGCAATCTACCAATTACGTTGTTCACCAATCCTCATCGACTTTAAGCTGTCTGTACTATTTAAATAAATGAAACCTATATGCTTGTGCTAAGATCTGTTGTTGTTTACATCAGTTGTATTATTGTTTGCAAAACATTATGAAAGGTATCGTTTAAGAAATATGTCTGTAAGCAAACAAGCAGTATAGTAACTATAAGTTAAATTTTCAAATAATACATAATAGGTGTGTTTTTCGATTTTCGATCCAATAAGCCATGTGAGGCTCATGAGGACCACCCATTTTTACAAGAAATGTTCAAAAGAAAACACAAAATCAGAAACACGCACGCACAAACTCACTTTTCTATACACACATGCACACACTGATTAGTAAACAAAATATTCAAACAGGTACATGAACACAACTATTTGAAATCATGAATAAAGGCGTAGAATTTGTTTGAGAAATAATTATACCGGAATCATTCATTACATAAAACTTTTAATCGAATAGTCCCTTAAAGTGACAAAAAATCTGACCCTGTAACACCATACTAAAATCCTGTAGATATTGTTCCCTTTTTTGTTTAAATATCAAATCCACAATTTCAACACTTGTTCATACCCCCTGCTTACTTACCCTTTTCATTCAATAAATGCATTTATTATCTTGGTTTAGCGATCGTAATAAAATGTCTTTGATCATTTAGTCTTATTGCAATTTTCCCACTCTTTTGTGGAGACAAA